>NC_084847.1:49583055-49852411 GCF_033115175.1 Lepus europaeus | reverse complement strand
ACCACCCACCCTTCCAAGGTCTTTTCTGTTGCACCTGCTGGGAGTCTGAAAGCCACAACTCCCAGGACTGTTGGGTTCCTCCTCAGATTCCGTCGGGGACCAGAACTTATGTGGGAGAGAAGTAGGAGTGATTATGATCCTTAGACACAGGTGGGGCTTGGCTTTTGGCAAGCAGGAGGCTGTGTGACATTATTCTATGATTTTTCCCAGGCACTCCCGTGTGACTCACCAGCTGCCTCATTTCCTAGCATCGCTGCTGGCTTTCTCTGATGTTTGCATTTCCACTTTTGCCAAGAATTCCATAAGTACCCAATTCACTGCTTTAAATTCCACCCCACCCCCCGGCGGGTGAGCTTTGGCACAGGGGTTGCCATAGCAGAGTTCCTGGTTAGAATCCCCACTGCTCGGCTTTCTGTTCCAGCTTCCTACGGATGCACCTGCTGGGAGGCAACAGATGATGGCTCAAGCGTTTGGGTCCCAGCTGCCCATGGAGCAACTGGCTCCTGCCTTCAGCCTGGCCCAGCCCTGGCTGTTGGAGGCATTTGGGAAGTGAAGCCTCTCTGCATTTCTAATAACACGAAAATAAATAAATAAATAAATACAGATACAACTAAAAAGCTAAATCCCTCCACCCGCACTGCAACTTCTGCAGTATTTGCGTCTCTGGCTAAAAACACAACAGCAAGCCCTGATGTAACCATTTCACTTAGAGTGAAACTTACTGATCTATTTCAAAGGAATGCATTCAGGGGACCAGTGTTCCAACTGATCATCTAATGACCAAATTACCCTCTCAGCATCCAATTTGCGTCACCTGGATGGCCATGTTCTGAAAAGCACATCAGATGATTTGTGTTACCACGTATTCAGATAGAGCTCATATTTATACGGGGCTTATTAAGTTCCAGGCATGATGCTCAGGGCTGGAGAAAAATGATCTGATCTGATCCTTTCCACAGCCCAGTGGGGAAGGCAAAATGAGCTTTGCCAGAATGACTTTTGAGAGAAGTGTAATTCTGGGGCGGCACGGAGAAACAGTCGAGCAGACCTGCCACCTGCAACACAAGCATTGCACACCCAGGTGCTCATTCATTCCCTGGCTGCTCCACTTCCGAACCAGCTCCCTGCTACTGTGCCTGGGAGGGCAGTGGAGGATGGGCTAGGGCCCTCGCCACCCACGTGGGAGATCTGGACGGTGGCCTGGATCCTGGCTGTTGTGGTCATTTAGGGAGTAAATCAACACATGTTAAAATCTCTCTCTCTCTCTCTCTCTCTCTCTCTCTCTCTCTCTCTCTCTCTGTCACTCTGCATGTCAAACAAGTAAATCAATCTTTAAAAGTGCGTTAGAGGTTTAATTCCTTGACCAGGGTTATGAAAATGGCAAATGGTGCAATAGGAATTCAGTATAAACTTCCCACCGCAACCCCAATGCCTCTGAATCCTTCCGGGTGGTTCCCTATCTCCCCCTTCCTTTCTACTCCCTCCATCTTTGGTAATTATTTATTTATTTTTCTTTATGAGATAGGAATAGTGATAGAGATAGAGATAGAGATAGAGACAGAGACAGCAGTAGAGACAGTGGTAGAGGTAGAGGTAGAGGTAGCAGTAGGGACAGGGATGGGGAGAGAGAGAGAGAGAGAGAGAGAGAGAGAGAGGAGAGAGTGATCGCGAGAGAAATAGAGATCTTCCATACTCTGGTTCATCTTCAAATGCCCACAAACTACCAGGGCTAGGACAAACCAAAACAGAGAGTGAGAAACCCATTCTGGTCTCCTTGTGGGCGTTGGGGGCCTTGGCACCTGAGCCATCACTTACTGCCTCCCAGGGTGTGGGTTAGCGGGAAGCCGGATTGGAAGGGGAGGCCAGGTCTCAAACCCCAGCCCTCTGATATGGGACGCGGGTGTCCCAAGCAGTGTCAGCCACTGCCCCAATCCCTATCACCCCCTTAATCTTCCATTAGCCTGTCACAGTGTGCCAAGGGGAGAAATTTGAATGAAGTTGGGCTTTGGTCCCAGGAAGGAGTGTTTTGTGTGTGTTACACCTTACTTGACCACTCAGAATTCACCACCAATTCCTCATCTTCTCCATCATTGATGTGCTTATGGAATCCACCCTCTACAGACCTGAGACAATAGCTCCGCCTGGTGCGTGCCACTTAAAGAGGATTAAGAAGATTACCACTTTTAACAACTTTGCAGAGAGTACAGGTGCGAACAGAGTGCCCATCTGCTGGGTAAACCCTGGAAGAGTACACGATTTAAAAACCTCTGGGGCGGGCGCTGTGGTGCAGTGGGTTAAAGCCCTGGCCTGGAGCACCAAGCATCCCATATGGGCACCGGTTTTGAGTCCCCGCTGCTCCACTTCCAATCCAGCTCCCTGCTGTTGCCTGGGAAAGCAGTGGAGGATGGGCCCGGGTCCTTGGGCCCCTGCACCCGCGTGGGAGACCCAGAGGAGGCTCCTGGCTCCTGGCTTTGGATCAGCGCAGCTCTGACCATTGTGGCCAATTGGAGAGTGAACCAGCGGATGGAAGAACTCTCTCTGCCTCTCCTTCTCTATCTGCTCAACTCTTTCAAATAAAATAAATAACTCTTTAAAAAAAATAAAAACCTCCTCCACTGAATCAGTCTCCGGCCTGTACCTGTTAGTTTATCCACCATTCCCTTGGAGCCTTTGTAATCCAAGCAATGTCATGGGCTGAATGGCACATAGTCACTCAATTAACATTCACTGACAACCACTACACAAGAGGCATGGCTCTTGTCACTCAAGGGGAGGGGACAGACATGCAATGTGCATGTTATGGGACTTGGATACCTTTGGGAGAGACACTGATTGATGCCTTCAGGTCCTCGTCTCATGTCAGAGTGCTTGGGTTCGCTGTCCAGCTGCACCTGCTGAATCCAATCTCCTGCTATGGGAACCCTGTGGGGCAGCAGCGATAGTGATAGTACTTGCTTTCCTCCCATCCCCATGAGAAACTGGCATACAGTTGCCCATTTTTGACTTTTTGTTGCCTGAAACTATGGCATCCTTTATGGGAGCCTTTTCAAATCCCAGCAGCTCCACTTCCAATCCAGCTCCCTGCTAATGCACCTGGGAAGGCAGGCGGCAGGTGATGGCCCGAGTACTTGGGTCCTTGCACCCACATGGGAGACTGGATGGAGCTCCAGGCTCCTGCCTGGCCTGGCCCAGCCTTTGCCTTTGCAGCCATATGGGGGAGTGAACAAGGAGATGGAAGATCTCTCTCTCTCTCTCTCTCTCTCTCTGCCTCTCTCTCTCTCTGTCTCTCTGTCTCTCTCTCTCTCTGCCTTTCAAATAAATAAAATAGATCTTTAATGAAAACTTAGCAGTTCAGCCGGTTCGTTGCAACAGCTACATTTGGAATCCTCAGTACAACTTGGCGACCGTGCAGGAATAGAATATTTCTTCCATCAAAGACAGGTGCACTGGGCAGTGCTAAGGTCATCTCAGGCACCACAGCAGAGAAATATTTACATAGGGGCAGTCTGCCTAGGGCTCAACAGAATAGGACTTGGGATTAGACGAGCCTGGGTGATTTCACATCCATCCCATTCATCTTAGCAATGGGACCCTGGGCGGGTTACCTACCTTCTCAAAGCTTCAACAGCCTCAGCCATCACCTGTGGATACCATAGCATCCTCAGGGTCCATTGTGCAAAGGAAATGAGATTCGATGAGACAGCTGACGGACAGCGCCGACCTCAGAACCCAACCCTCCGAGCCATTTTTCTTGCCAGCGCTTAAGTGCATTAGGAAGTGGGCAGGATAACTCGTTTTTGCTCAGGGGGGAAATCTGGAAAGCCACAGTGAGAGACCTGCCTGAGAGGCGTTCGCAGTACAGAGACCTGACACATGCAGGTGTTCAAGGGTAAGATTTGCCACCTGGCTGGCTTCCTTGGGCAGATCCATCGTGACCTTTTGCTTCCCGAACACACACAGCACAAGAGGTCGTGAACTTGGCCAGATCTTCGTCTCTGTAGACGTGCCCACTGACCCTACAAGTCAGCGAGACATGGAGTGAATAAGAAAAAACACGCATTAAAACTGTCTGGTTGCTGTAGAGTCTATGTTCCTTTTAAACATACCTGGCGCTTAGGATGACTCAATGACTCATTGGTGGAATTGCTGCGGTAATAGGAATCCCATATCTATGCTGTGGCTGAGGGTGGTTGAGTGGGCGGTGCGGGTGAGGTGTGGGCAGGTGGAGGAGTGCCGATGTGTTTGGGGAGTTGGTTAGGCAGGTAAGATCTCAGGGGGAGACCACGGGGCAGGTAGCTCAGCCCCGTGCAGAGCATCAGTAGAAGTGGCTAAGATTAGGGAAGTCTCATTTGTTGTCTAAGTTCGCTCTCTATGGTTATCACTGAATATGAGGAGGAGAGAGAGGGGAAGGGAGGAGGAGAGGGGAAGGGAGGGAAGGGGAGAGGGGAGAGGAGGGGAGACAGGAGGGGAGAAGAGAGAGAGAGAGAGAGAGAGAGAGAGAGAGAGAGAGAGAGAGAGAGAGAGAGGTTTTCCATCTGCTGGTTCACTCCCCAAACGGCCGGAGCTGAGCTGATCCGAAGCCAGGAGCCAGGAGCTTCTTCTGGGTCTCTCACATGAGTGCAGGGACCCAAAGACTTGGGCCACCTTCTACTGCTTTCCCAGGCACATTAGTAGGGAGCTGGATGGGAAGTGGAGCAGCTGGGACTTGAACACGTGCCCACATGGGCTGCTGCTGGGATCACAGGCAGAGGCTTAGCCTACTACACAACAGCCCCCACCCCTGTAGCTGTGTTTTTTCTCTCCCTTAATGCCCTGTCCTGCACGCACTCCTCACTCCCAGACAAGATCATAACCCTCCCTGGGGACAGCAATGTTGCTTTTCCATCAGAGTCCTGGTGCAGATGGCAACGTTGTGTCAATTTGCACAGAAGTTTGCTCTTGGATGCCTCTGCTGCTGGATAGGTCGCTGGAAGGCAACACACAGATGCATTTTGTGCTCATTCAATGCCATCTTCCTTTCTTTCTTATCAACAGGCATCCAAGATGGAGCCTGACCAAGCCAAGCCAATCACGTCCACTGCTCAAGTTCCCTTGTGCTCTGTGAGTGAGCAGTGTCTTTGTCCTGACCATTGACATGTGAGGGGGAACTGGCTGGGGGTGGGTCATGTGTGGAAAGTTTATGTTTCCATGACCCAGCTGACTTAGCCTTTCTCTTTTCCTGCCTTGTAGCAGAAGTGATGGCTGGAGCTGCAGCAGCCATATTGAGATCATCAGACATGTCATCCCAAGTACCATAGCAGGCAATTAACCAATAATGATAGCTTCCTACTCTCAGTCTTCTTAGTACATAAGAAAAGGAAAATATTTAAGCCACACTTCTTAGGCATTTTGTTGCTACCTATACACTCCTTTTTTTTTTTTTTTTTGGACAGGCAGAGTGGACAGTGAGAGAGAGAGAGACAGAGAGAAAGGTCTTCCTTTTCTGTTGGTTCACCCCCCAGTGGCCACTGCAGCCGGCGCGCTGCGGCTGGTGCACCGCGCTGATCCGAAGCCAGGAGCCAGGTGCTTCTCCTGGTCTCCCATGGGGTGCAGGGCCCAAGCACTTGGGCCATCCTCCACTGCACTCCCTGGCCACAGCAGAGAGCTGGCCTGGAAGAGGGGCAACCGGGACAGAATCTGGTGCCCGGACCAGGGCTAGAACCCGATGTGCTGGCGCCGCAGGCGGAGGATTAGCCTATTGAGCCGCTGCGCCGGCCTAGCTATACACTCTTGATTGACATACTGTTCTAGCTGCAGCCCCTGACAGTACCCGGACAATAGTAAGTGTTGCAAATGTCTTGAGTGAATGACTAGATGGAGGCGTGGATGACTAAATGAACCATCAATCTTTATCTCCTCTGCAGCTCTGGGCTCACAGCCTGGCATCTGGTAAGGTGTGTGATAAATACTTGTTCAGTGGAATCGAAGAACCCAAAGCTCTCCCTTAGCACCTGGAGGGGTGGAGCCAGAACCACTTTTCTAAAGATTCTGACCACCCTGTTTGAGTAACAAGGCCAGATAACTGAGTTGAGGGCGAGAAAAACGAAATTGAGAACATCTAGTGCCCAAAAGCAGTGCTCCAATTTAGCAAGCTTAAAATAATACCAGTCATCACTCATGTCTTCCAGCAAAGTACAAATTAGTGGCTTGGAAAATTCCTCCAAGCTCGCGGATGACACAGACAGCAGCCCAAATAGCTAAAGCCCTCCGAGCCCACGGGGCCCACTTCCCAGGAAGGAGTCGCCCAGACCCGACGAAGGACAGCAAATCACAGGGCGCCTCATTGAAGACAAAGCTCGGACAAAACGCGATGCTCAGGGAGTGACAGGCTGCCTGGCTGCCTGCACTTGGCACACAGGACTCCTCTTGAGGTGCCACCCCATCCCCCAGAGTCGTCCTCAGCCTGGTCTTTCCTCCAGGGAACCCGCGTCCCTTCCTACTCGGGCATGAGAAAAACATGAGGGCGAATGACCGGGCGTGAAGCAGTAAATCTCAACGTATGAAGATGCGCTCAGTGACAAGCCTGCTGGAAGGTTGCTCAAGGCAGTGAGATCCCCCCCAGGCGTGGGGGCCCAGCCACGCTCACGTGCACGGGCACAAAGCCCAGTGGCCGCTGTGCCCCAGTCCAGTCACTGTAGGTTGGAGAGCAGCGGTATTGAACGTGCAGGTGCAGGATGGCGGAGTGCAGCTTGGAGTCAGGTGGGCGGGATTCTGACGCCAGCTAAAACACGCTTTGGTTCCCCGTATGATGATACAGCATGGGTTAGACTATGAAGCCAGGGGCTAGTGCTCGGGCACTGCACCTGCTGGCAATGCTGGTGGGGTGCTGGCATCCCATATGAATTCCGGTTTGAGTCCCGGCTGCTCCGTTTCTGATCCAGCTCCCTGCTGATGCACCTGGGCCCTTGCTACCCCTGGGGGTAACCTGTACGGAGTCAAAATAATCCACATGGCAGGAAGCTGAGGTTCGGGGGCGGGGGAAGTACGTGAGGGCCAGGGCTTGTCAGCTGTCGGACACCTGGAGCCGCAGCTCCCTGCTTGGTGGCCTGGGTGCTCCCTCCCCCAACACGTCCTCAGCCAGGTAACCACGTAGGGGAAATTGCCCAAGACTCAGCACTTCTGGGCATTGCAGCAATAGAAAGTTTCTCTCTCTCTCTCTCTCTCTCTCTCTCTCTCTCTCTCTCTCTCTCTCCTTCTTCCACCCTCCTTCCGTGTTCTCAGTCCACATCTTCAGGTTTGGTGCTGATGCTTAAACCCAGGAATGGCTCAGCAGCTTCTCTGGGGAGTCTCTGGGTGTTAAACAGCAGGCTGAGCATGATCAAGGGGAAATCAAAAAGAGCCTTGGGGATTGCAGGTCTGGGGGTTCATAAACACCTGATGAAAACCTGCGTGAGGCTGAGCACAGGTGCTTAGGAGTTCTGTTTTTTTTTTTTTTTTTTCCTCTTTCCTATGTGGTTTTGGGAAGCTGATAGGAAACTTAACCAAAGACAGAAGGGAGTGGTGGCAGCCGGGGACAACCCAAACCAGGGCTGTGTGGGCTGGCTGTCATATTTCTGAGGTTGGCAAGCTCTTTAAGAGAGTATGGCATGGTCAGCGGGACAGAAGCTATCTCTGAGAGGGATGGGATCAGCTGCTCAGGGAGATGACTGGGGGAACAGAGAGCGAGGTAGGTGGGTGGCAGGAAGGACCCAATGTGTGTTATTATGCACCAACGAACTCTCAGGTGAGTGTAGGAGTCGGAGTTCCTTCTCCTCCACCCAGCCACCACTGCCATCCCGACGAGAGAGCTGTGGACATCTTGAGTTCAATGTAGTGGACATTGGTAGGGTTTCTGGCTGCTGGATGGCCGTCTCGCCTTTGCCATTGACATCTGGATTTCATTTGGGGAAGTTACTTCTCTCCTACAGGGCACAGTATGGGGCAGCCAAGGAGCCAGCCCAGGGGACCCAGCTGCTCCCCGTGGAGTAGGGACAGTGAGTCTGAAGATGTTGGCTGCTTGGTTATTCCAACAGCTGCACCTTGGTTGGGCTATTGAAGTCTCTCTCTCTCTCTCTCTCTTTTTTTTTTTTTTTTTGACAGGCAGAGTAGAGTGGACAGTGAGAGAGAGAGAGAGAGAGAGAGAGAGAAAGGTCTTCCTTTAGCAGTTGGTTCACCCTCCAATGGCCGCCGCGGCCGGCGCACCACGCTGATCCAAAGGCAGGAGCCAGGTGCTTCTCCTGGTCTCCCATGGGGTGCAGGACCCAAGCACTTGGGCCATCCTCCACTGCATTCCCAGGCCATAGCAGAGAGCTGGCCTGGAAGAGGGGCAACCGGGACAGAATCCGGCACCCCGACCGGGACTAGAACCTGGTGTGCCAGCGCCGCAAGGCAGAGGATTAGCCTGTTGAGCCACAGCGCCGGTGGAAGTCTCCTCAACCTTGACCCTTGGGTTTCCCAAGTCCTGTGCCCTTGGCCCCTGTACCTCGGCATTCCTAGCACGGGGAGCTCCTCCTTCTGCAATTTATCCTAAACAATGTCCGAAAGAGCCAGTTATGTGACCTCTCGCGGTCCCTTCGAGTGCTTTGATCACCGGATCAGTCAGCCTGCTCCTAGGAGAGACAGCAGGGATGCCGACAACCAGGCGGTTGGGCACAGAATCCCACGGGATACAATTCTTACATTGAGCTGCAGTATGAGAATATTTGCATTTCATGTAATGGCTCACTCCAAAGGCCCTCCTATGGAGGGTTCTCTTGCAACAGTTAGGTGCACAGATTGACCATGTCCTCAACGCCAATTATTCCTCCGCAAATACCCGACACACACAAAAAGATCGCGAGAGCAAAATGGCCACCACGGAAGCAAGGCTGGAGTCTAAGGATAGACTGAGCAGTTTTTGGATGGTCTTGCACCAAGGCCCTCCTGCCACTTGGTGTCGCTCTAGCTGGACCAGGGCCCTGACGTCAGTAATCCACCTTGGACATGAGGGAGTGACAGTAGGATAACATACCTGAAGAAGGCCAGCCAGCTACCCGGTGGGAGGTTAATAATACTGGGCTCCTCCTGTTATGCAAGGCTCTGCCATTTGTCCTTGTTGGAAAAGACCTTTTTTTTTAAAAAAAAAAAATTTTTTTTTTTTGGATTTGATTTTGCTTCTGCTTGCTGGCCTGCCGGGCTTCTGCCAGCGCTGTCATCTGTCAAGTTACAGAATACATTATTCACTGTCTCATACAACATTGCTCCTGACCAAAGAATGTACTCCCCAGGCAGAGAGGAGAGGCAATGAGCTGATGCCCGGGCAATCCACTCTTCGCATGAATCCTAGCACGCAGACGCATACGACTTTACAGATTGACGGAATGGCTCACTGACGGCTCAATGACAATGCCGGCCGGGAGGCCACGCCTTCAAGATTGAGGTGCCGTCATTTGGGAGGCTGTGTATACCACAAGGAACCCCCAGACCCAGAACAAATGGATCTAGCCCAAGGAGGGGCTGTGAGGAAGGCGTCATGCGTGGATTTCCCTAATGACCCATTTATGTTTTATTTCCTCTGCCCGTCATTCTGACTCTCCCAGGAGAGACAGGATGGAGTTGGAGGCAAGTCTCCTGCTCATTTCACCAAGAAAAGAGTGGTTACCCTATTGGCTTGGGTGATTGATGGCGTTTTCAGGGGGAGAATGGGGCTGCCGTTACACAAGAGGAGAAAGAGGGCTACAACCAGAACTCAGAGGGTCTGGGAACAGCCATACCCCTTCTGTGACCTGCCTTAAAGATCCATGGAAAATTCCAGCAACCTGCACCTGCAGGCACACCAAATGCACAGAACCTTCTACAAGCAAGTTCAGGTCATCTGATCCTGCTGAAGGGCTCCTTCCATCCGCCGAAAGTGCTGGGGGAAAGGCAGAGGGAAAGACAGAATGGCTACCGGAAGACGGAAGTTGGCAACACCAGCTCCGGGCTCGGGAGCAGTTGAATCATTCTTCCACTTAACAGATCATTATTGAAAACCGTCAATGGGGCCAGCACTGTCTGGGCAATGCCCGACACAGACAATCTTGCCTTACTTCATGGAGTTTGTGTTTTAGTACAGAGAGGCAGAACATAAGCCACACAGGTTAAGTGAAATCGATTCGCTAGATAACGATACGGGGTGCAGGGGGCAGACAAAGCATTGGAGGGGAACGGGATGCTTAGAGGGTTGCAACGGTGTGATTAGCGCAGGTGTTCCTGGCACAAGGCTGTGAAAGGTGCAGGCTGTGTGGGTATTGCCAAGCATAAAGGACAGTGGTACCAGCGGCTCACTTTGGACACAGAAGTAGAGGTTGGGACAGGTGTATGTAAATGAGCTGCATTTTTTTGTCTTTTCATTCATTTCACTCCTCTTTCCTCTTCTTCCTTGCCTCCCACTGTGTGTGGACTGGATGAGTAGGAGCTAAAGGAACCGTTTGTTTTGTAGACGGCAGAATATGCAGACGGAAGCAGAGGTGACCTAAACATCAGGCCGAGGGGTCTCAGAGGGGCCTGATTGACAGCTGTTTAATTTCATCTTGTTGTTAAAGAGCTGGGTGGGGTGCCTGGGATACTGAATTTGGTTAATGGCATAATTGGGGGAACATATGTCGGGAACCTATGACCGTACATGCGGAAGGGTGGCTACCTCCTGCCTTTATACCAGCCACGCCTCTCTTCCAGTGCTTTCTTCTGGCTCTGGACCTCAGGTTTCCCCTCTGTGTAGTAAGGCTGTCGGTAGTGCCTGGGGCCTAAGCCCAGATCGGCAACTTATAGTTTTGGGAATTTCTTTTTTTTTTAGATTTTATTTATTTATTTGAGTGCCAGAGTTACAGATAGAGACACAGAGGGAGTCTTCCATCTGCTGGTTCACTCCCCAAATGGCTGCAACGGTCAGAGCTGGGTCAATCCGAAGCCAGGAGCCAGGAGCCTCCTCTGGGTCTCCCATAGGGGTGCAGAGGCCCAAGCAGTTGGGCCATCTTCCACTGTTTTCCTAGGCCATTAACAGGGAGCTCGATCTGGCTGAACTGGCATCTGTATGGGATGCCAGCACAGCAGAAGGCAGCTTAACCAGCTATGCCACAGCACCGACTCCAGTTTGGGGTCTCTTAAACTAGCTTTTCTACCTACCTCTTGGAAATAGCGATCATGATTCTCACGTGAGACTCTGTCTACCGCCTACTCAACCATGACCTGCACTTGGCCTGAAGCATTTATTGGACTTTCCCTTTGCCCGGGATCTGATTTGCTCCTCCCAATGGACAAAACCCTCAAACCTGAACATGGCCTCATTGCCTGGTGATCTTGCTCTTCCCTCTTAATTCCAAAGAAGCTTGTCGAGCCAACCGACACAGGATTGAACCCTGTCTCTGCTGTTCCTTGTCAGACTTCGCTTTCTTGGACAGGGCCCCCTGAAGATCCGGGTAGAAGGAGACTGAGCCAAAAGCGTGTGCCAGGAAAGATTCAGGCTGGGCAGGCAGGTGTCCCGACACCTGAGACACCCAGGGATATCAAGAAAACAAAGTAATCCTGACTTGGGGACTGGAAGCCAAAGGATCCAACTTGCTCAGAGACCTGGGAGAGTTTGAGTCTTATTTCTGCGTCAGTGGGCTCACAAGAGAGCCACACAGAGGCAAACCAGAGGCAGAGCAGACATAGGGCTCACGGCTGGTCTCTGAGGGTCTGTATCACGTTGCCTTGACACCTGGAAGCTGCATACCTTCTGCTCAGACCCTTCCGACACTGGCACCAAGAGAGTCATTAACCATACCCTTTGCACATGGAGTTTGGGGACGTTGACACCTGCTACTGGCAAGACCAGGTTCTCCCCATCTCTGGGCTCTGTGTGTCCTCGCTCAGGGCCACATTCACTGTCCCCTCCCTTACCACCTTGGAAATGAACCATTGCTGTCAATTTCCTGTCCAGAGCGACTTTCTGGGATGCATGGAGCAGCGTTTTTATTGAAGTTAGGAAATTGGAAAGCATCTCAATTTCTCTTGCACCACGATTTTATTATTTCCTTTGAAGTGAATTTTTCAACTACACTAGACAAGTCTGTGCTCAAATGGAAGTATGAAAATACATGTAGAAATCAAAAAGAAGAGTTTTTTTTTTTCCAGTTGTCTCTGCCTTTGTAGCCTGTGTGCCCTTGCCTGCCTGCCTTTCATTTGTTAATGGAAAGATCAGCTCTTCAAATCCACAGACAGATGGCCTAACATAGCCCTAAAACCCCAGGAAAAATAATCTGACTTCATGGTCTTATTCCAGTCACCTATTTTAGCTTTTTGGAGTCAGAAATCACCCTGATAAAATATTGCCTATATCTCTAAATTCTCTGATGAAATAGGCATGTATGTCCTATGATGAGCACTGTTAATTTATAACTGAATAAAACAACACACACTTTTTAAAAAGATTCATTTATTTGAAAGGCAGAGTGACGCAGAGAGGGAGGGAGAAAGACAGACAGATTTGTCATCCACTGGTTCGCTTCCCAAATGGCCAGAACAGCCAGGACTGGGCTAGGCTGAAGCCAGGACCCAGAAACTTCATCCACATGGGTATCAAAGGGGCTCAAGTTCTCAGGCCATCTTCCACTGCTTTCCCAGGCACATTAGCTGACCCTGTACAGCCTCCTATTCTCCCCTATCGCCTCCCAGAAGTGTGACACTTCGCAGTTGTATGAAGACGGAGTTCTGATCCGGACAGCGCTGATCCAGACACGGGGTGTTAAACACATCTCACGTTTCATCGATTCATGGTCACGTCCATCATAGATGATCGTGTGCTGGGCTCATTCCTTCCTGTTTACAGGCCTAACCCCTGCCTTCACTTTGACTGGAATTCACTCTCCTCCTGGGCCCTTGCAAGCCAAACAGTTGTTTGAGGTCTTTGGTGAAGACACATGGCTCTCTTGCTAACTCACTGTTGTTGGCAAAATCTTGACTCAGCGCGTGTGTTCCGGCTTGTCATTCGCCTGTAAGTGGTTCCCATGCAAGAAATGAAGCCACCCCTCAATGCAAACTCCAGGGTTCTTGGGCCCCTTCATAAGCACATTCTGCTCAAAGAAAATCAAAGGAGAAATAGTAGCACGGGAAAACCTGAAAGCCCTTAATCACAAGAAAATGACCCAAACTATGCATGGCAGGTGGCAGCTTAGCCCACTGAGCCACAGTGAACGCTGGTCCCCACATCCATTCACCTGTGGGTAGACATCTTAGTTGATTCTATGTCAATGGCGGTTGTGGATGGGTGAACTGTTCTTTGCTGCAGAATAGATAGAATTGGGAGATGTGATGATAGGTGAAATAACCCGGGAGCATGAAGACAATTGTACATACAAAAAAGCTGATCTGAGCATAGAACAGTGATTTCTAGAAGCTGGGAAAGACTGGGGAGTGGCCATAGAGGGGATAGCACAACAGTCACACACACACACAAAAAAAAAAAAATTAGAGGAATAAGTTCGAGTGTTCCAGATCATAGTGGGGTGACTGTAGTCCACATAACCTATTATATATTTTATGAGCAAACAGAAGACAGGATCTTGATATAGAATAATGACAAGGATTGCGAAAAATGACTACAAGTTGTTAAGTACACACTGTACATATATTTATTGAAATATCACATTGCATCCCAAAATATGTATAATTATTTAGTGTTAATAAAAATGTTTTAATGTTTAAGAAGATTGAATTTCAAGTTAATTTGACTTGATCTTTATATATGGAATACATGTAGCAGATTATCACACTGTATAGTGTAAATCTATGCAATTAAAATTAGAAAATTGGGGCAGGTGCTGTGATGAAGAGGGTTAAGCCCCCGCTTGGGACATTTGTATCCCATATGGGTGCCGGTTCTAGTCCCGGCTGCTCCTCTTCCAATACAACTCTCTGCTATGGCCTGGGAAAGCAGTGGAAGATGGCCCAAGTCCTTAGGCCCATGCACCTGTATAGGCGACCCGGAAGAAGCTCCTAGATTCTGGCTTCAGATAGTTGCAACTCTGGCTGTTGCAACCAAGTGGAGAGTGAACCAGTAGGTGGAAGACCTCTCTTTCTCTCTCTCTCTGCCTCTCCTCTCTCTGTGTAACTCTGACTTTCAAATAAATAAATAATTTTTAAAAATAAATAAGGGAAATCTTTAAAAAAAAGCAACTCATTGAATGATTTGTGTACCACTAAAAAGACCTTTTTTTCTAAAAAATTTATTTGAGATACAGAGAAAAAGAGATCTGCTAACTATTTGTTCACTCCCCAAATGACTGCGATTGCTGGGGGTGAGCTAGGCTGAAGTCGGGAGCCAGGAACCCAACCCAAGTATCTCACTTGGGTTGCATTTTATTTTTAAAAATTTTCTAAAATTTCTATTAAAAGAATATACTTCATAGATAGAGTTCTAAGAAGATAACCATGCTCCCCTCCCCCAATCCTACTCCTCCTTTTCTTTTTTTCATGTAGTTTTTGCAGCAACATAATTTCAATTGACTTTATAATCATAATGTCCAACAAGTAGAAAGTAGAAAGAGCACTAGATAAGGGCTATAAACAATAGTCAAATCATAAGATGCCGGTTTCACTCTTTTTAAAAAAAAAAAAAAAGATTTATTTATTTGAAAGGCAGAGTTACAGAGAGGCAGAAGCTGAGAGAGAGAGAGAGAGAGAGAGAGAGAGAGAGAGAGAGAGGTTCATTCCCCAGCTGGCCACAATGGCCAGAGCTGCATCAATACGAAGTCAGGAGCCAGGAGCTTCTTCTGGGTCTCCCATTCCTGTGCGGGGTCCCAAGGACTTGGGCCATCTTCTACTGCTTTCCCAGGCCATAGCAGAGAGCTGGATCGGAAGTGGAGCTGCCGGGACTTGAACCGACGCCCACATGGGAAGTCAGCACTGCATGCGGAGGCTTTACCTGCTACGCCACAGTGCTAGCTCCTGCCAGTTTCACTCTCACACTTTGTTTGTATCCTATATTAACTATTATACAAGTACAGAGAAAACATTTGATGTTTGTCTTGGTGACTAGCTTCTTTCACTAAGCATAATGGTCTCCAGTTGCATTCAAGTTCTGTTGCAAAAGGCAGGGTTTCATTCTTTTTTTTTTTTTTTTTTATGACTGAGTAGGATCCCCCTTTGTGAGATCTGAAGGGACAGACAGCTCACCTGGCTGTGGTATATGGAGGTGGGACCATCGGGAAGTCCTTAGGGTTCAATGAGGCCAAAATGGTGGAGCCCAGGTCCAATGGGACTGTGGCTTTATAAGAAGAGGAGGAGAGATCTGAGCTGGGGTTCCTGCCTAGGACGGGCTGCCCTGAACTGCCCAGGGGTGCTGCAGAGTCTTCACCCACGAAAATGACCTCACCGGATGCAGCAGCCTGAACTTGAACTTCTCAGCCTTCCCAACCACGAGCAACCACACCGCTGTTCTTTATCAAATTCTCAGGCTGTGCTATTCAATTGCAGCAACAAAAGCCAGACAGAGACACCTCCTAAGGGACAGGCTGGGGTTTGTTCTTTCTGGTTTCCAATTTCCCAGCATGCAGCCTGGTGCGGGGTAGGTGCTCAGTCACTATTTCTTGTTGGCATCATCCGGTAATTAGATAACGACAACAGGAAATATTTATCCTTTGGCATCTAGGGAAGACAGCCTGATTAAGCAAGGCAGATAGGTGTCTGGGAAATTTCTAGGACATTCCAACGGAGGAAAAACTCATGACTTAGCAGACACAATACTGGTGTCGTTTGCTCGTTGGATGACAAATGCGCTTGCCTTGTCATTGTGTCTTTCATCTTCTGTTTGTTCCTCTTTTTGGATTTCAAAATCCTTGAGCAGAGAGATGCTGTCATCTTTCTTTATAACTTTCGAGGCATCTACAACAAGAAGATGAACATGTGGGCAAGTTACAGTAGCCTGATTGGATCAGATAGTTAACAATGTCTCAGCTTTCAGTATGTGCTGCAGATGCATGAGGGTACATCAACATATTCTTGGAAGCATGGAATTCAAAGATAAATTTATGTGGATGCAAAAAATATTCAATCCCATGCCTAGTTTCTTCAAGAAACACATTTTTCATGAACTTTTTGAAGACTCCTCATATGCGTGAATTTCAGAATATTTTTGCACCACAATAAACTTATCTTTTCATCCCATTTCCATGCACTTTCTGGAAGATGCTCTTATGAGCCAGGGCATTTTTTTTTTCTTTAAGGATTCACAGTTCAGTTTGGAAGACATTGCATTTTTATGACAGTTTGTTGTTTACGAATCTGAGTTCCAGCAGAGACATTTACCAGGGCAATGTATGAACAAGATAAAGAGTTGACAAATCCTGCCCCAGAGCTTCCCAGAGGAGAAAGCATTTGAGCTTCATTCTGCAGGTGCATTGGCCACACAGAAAAAGCTGATGGTCTCTGCCATGACTTAAATACGGCTTCTCTCTCCCAAACTCACGATGGGGCTCTAATGACTATTGTGAGCTATTAAGAGAGTGGAAATGGAGTCTAAATATGGTGGGGTCTGGGGAGGTGATCAGAATTACAGGAGATCATTTGGGTGGAGTCCCCCCATGACTGAGTCCTGGTGGCTTCCTAGGAAGAGGTCATACCAGAGGATGTGTACCTGCTCCTTGTCTTTGCCACGTGTTCTCTGTGTTACCTGGTGGCCCTGCCAGCAGAAAGGTCAATACCAGATGCAAGTGTTTGACCTTGAATTGTGAGCTGAAATAAAGCTCTTTTCTTTATCATTTAACCAGTCAGTGGTATTGTGCTGTTGGCTACAGAAAAAAAAGACCAAGTTTCCCATGAAAAGGCCACAGTTGGCTGACAAAGTTGGCTGACAAAACCGAGGGCTGGCGCTGTGGTGTAATGGGCTAAGCCTCTGCCTGTGGCACCAGCATTCCATATAGGCACTGGTTCTAACCCTGGCTGCTCCTCTTCTGATCCAGCTCTCTGCTACGGCCTGGGGAAGCAGTAGAAGATGGCCAAGAGCTTGGGCCCCTGCACCCACATGGGAGACCTGGAAGAAGCTCCTGGCTCCTGGCTTCAGATCGATGTAGCTCAGGCCATTGTAGCATTTTGGGGAGTGAACTAGTAGATGGAAGACCTTTCTCTCTGTATCTCCCTCTCTCTCTCTCTGTAGCTCTGTCTCTCAAATAAATAAATAAAATCTTTTAAAAATTAATTGAATGACTTGAGTACTACTAAAAAGACTGTTTATTTTCTAAAAAAAATTATTTGAAAGAGATATAGAGAAAGAGAGATCTTTTTTCTGCTTGTTCACTCGCTGAATGACTACCATTGCTGGGGATGAGCTGAAGTCAAGAGCCAGGAATTCAATTCAGACTTTTCACCCGGGTCACAGGGACCCTAGTGCTGCCTCTCAGAGTGAATATTAGCAGGAAGCTGGAACCAGAGCCCGGTTGGGACTCGAACCCACCAACTCCTATACAGGAGCAATTTATAACCACTGCACCAAACACCCATCTCCTGAATGGGTCTTACTGACACCAAATACAGCGTATGGAGTGGAGGCAGCCAGCTACCAGGCAACAGATACTGGTTGTACAACAGCAAGGGAGTCTCATTCTCTTTCTAAGCCCCAGTTTCCTTGCATGTAAAATAGGCATGATAATCTCATTCAAACGACAATCTAAGTGTGAAAGTATTTTGAAATGCTATGGTAGCTATATGGGGTTCTTTCTTTCTTTCTTTCGCCTTATTGCAAACACTCACCTGTTCCTTAAGGTTAATCATGATCTATTGCTCTGGACTCACTGTCTTTCACAGAGCCCATGACTTTCAGGTTGAAAGAAAAGCTGCACCACCATGGGTAAGCCACAGAGGAGTGGACAGAGCCGTGCTATGGAAGAAGCAGTTAAAACATAAAATAATGGCAAGAGACTGAAATTGCCCCTGACTGCCCATTGCTGGACTAGTTTTTATAGTCCATTAAAACCTACAATCACTGTAATGTTTATGCATTATTGGGGAGATAAATTGCATAATTTTCATTTTGCAATTTAAATGCAATTATGATCTTACTAATGACTAAAACCTGAATTTGCTAGACTATCAGTTTTTCTAACCCTTGCCAAAATTATAGGTAATTACTTAAGGCTTACAATAATTATAAGTCCATCTCTTCAATAATTAATGTGCACTTTCCCAGTACCAAACACCTAGTAATCAAATGACGTCCGCTTACACAGCAACCCCATGCAATTAGTCCTATTGTGTAGGTCTGTGGAAATATACCCATTTGTGAGAGCTCCTCTCCTTGGCAAGCTAGAACACAGGGTTGCTTTGTTTTATAGAATCCAATAAGAGAGAATTCCCCTGTGCCCCAAGGCCAGGAAAAGCAAGCTATCCACAGAATGGTAGGAAATTCAGTATCAATCTGTACAACCCTCTTGGAGCTGGTGGGAGTCAGGCTAGGGGTGTGGTGGGGGGAGGCTGGGGAGGGAGGGCGAGGGCTGCTAGGCACGGGATTGGAAATAATCCCACCCCAAGGATGCACAGTCTTGGAAAGCAAAACACTTGATGACTCAAGGGTTGAGGTGAAGTCATTTGGGAGAAAGATGGAAGACATACTGAGGCAGAAATCCCTGTCCAGATCCTTACCCAGAGGAGTTAGGGGTTAGGCTTCGTGAGTGGGAGCCCTAGCAGAAGCATGAAGTTTTCTGTTGTAGCACTTTGCCACAGTGAGCTGTTTTTTTTTTTTTTAAGGTTTATTTATTTATTTGAAAGTCAGAGTTACACAGAGAGAGGCAGAGGCAGAGGCAGAGAGAGAGAAAGGTCTTCCATCTGCTGGTTCACTCCCTAATTGGCCCCAACAGCTGGAGTTATGCCAATCCAAAGCCAGGAGATTCCTCCCGGTCTCCCACGCAGGTGCAGGGGCCCAAGGACTTGGGCCATCTTCTACTGCTTTCCCAGACCGTAGCAGAGAGCTGGATCGGAAGTGGAGCAGCCGGGATGTGAACCTGCATCCATAAGGGATGCCGGCACTGCAGGCGGCTGCTTTACCCGCTATGCCATAGCGCCGGCCCCAGTGAGCTGGTTTTTACATTGAGTGTTTGTCTCTTATCAGTGAGACTGTGAAACTCCCAGAATAAAAGGAATAACCAAGCTGCCAATAAGCTCAGTGGTTCAATACATAGATGCTGTGAAAGTGATTTATCAAGTGAGGCAAGATAATTAGTCTGAATGTGTGTGACAAGAGTTGTTGCTTTAAAATTAAAAAAAAAAATGTTTATTTGAGAGGCAGAGAGAAAGATTGAGCTTCCATCTGCTGGTTTGCTCCCCAAATGCCCGCCAAATTGGGAGTCGGGAAATCATTTTCCCAATCACTTGAGCCATCACCTGCTGCCTCCCCAGGTCTGCAGTCACAGGAAGCTGGACTTGGGAGCCAAAGTCCGGACCACTAGGCCAGGTTCCTCCCTCCAATATTTCTTTCTTTCTTTTCTTTTCTTTCTTTTTTTTTTTTTTTGACAGGCAGAATTAGACAATGAGAGAGAGAGAGAGAGAGAGAGAGAGAGAGAGAGAGAGAGAGAAAGGTCTTCCTTCCGTTGGTTCACCCCCCAAATGGCTGCTATGGCTGGCACTGCGCCCATCTGAAGCCAGGAGCCAGGTGCCTCCTCCTGGTCTCCCATGCGGGTGCAGGGCCCAAGCACTTGGGCCATCCTCCACTGCCCTCCTAGGCCACAGCAGAGAGCTGGTCTGGAAGAGGAGCAACTGGGACAGAACCAGCACCCCAACTGGTGCCACAGACAGAGGATTAGCCTAGTGAGCTGTGGCATCGGCCCCAATATTTCTTTTTAATGACCCGATTCAAGCCGTCAACCTACCTGCACCACCGAACTTCCCTGCACCCAAACCATTCAAATTGTAGCCAATTGAGAATTAAGAAAGAAAGGCTCAGAGCCTGCTTTCAGGAAGGAATCATCCCATCCACCGAGTCCACCGTTTGTGCTGGGGGACTCCACTGACAGAGCACAAGTAACCAAGGCCATTGTCCTGTAGGTGGGATTCTCTTCCTGTTTGGTCTTCCCGTGGGATAAAGAAGGGGATCCTTATCCAAAAGCAAGAAGGGAAAGTGTGAGGTCCCTGTGGGCAGTCCTAGCCTCTTTACTCCACCACAAAGCAGGTTTTCAAACTAGATCTTCAGGTGCACATCTCCCACCTGCCCTAAGTTGAGAAGTGACCACTCCCTCTTGAAGCAATGACAGCGAATCAGGGACCCTGGATGGAAGTGATCAGTGGTAGAACCTAAAAGAAGAGACCCCATCCCCAGCTTCCCCCTCCCCATTCAATGAACTCCCAGAATTCTTCATGGGATGGGATGGGACACAGTAGGTCTTAGCTTTCACATAAAGAAAAACACTTCCTGATATTCAGAGAGTTGCGAGATTGGGTTCCAACCCAAACTCCTCCAAGAACTGCTGAAATTTCATAAGGAAGCTCACTGTCTCCTTTTGAGTCTCTCTGTTGCAGCCATGAGACGTGAAGGGATTCTAATTCTGGCAAACTTGGTTTCTAAGGTCTGACACTTCTCACCAGGCTCTCTGATAAATGGTAAGGGATTTGCATTTCTTGATGATGATTAGCAGGTGAGTGAAAATACTGTGTGTTTCAAGTAGAGAGATGTCAAATTAGATGGCCCGACCTCGCTCTGTGAAGGGTTTGTTGGATGTCAGCTTGTCAGATAGCCTGTAATCTGGAGTTTCTGGAGCAGCTATCCGATATCTTCCCCCAGTCCTCTGAAGCAACTTTGGTGGCATTTCCAATCTCTACTGCACAAATGGGAGCCACACGCCAATTGTTCTTAAAAGGATGCTCGAGAGATTCCAGCTCTCTGACAACAGACCGTGCACTGGTCCTGCTGAAGATCAGGAATCTGTGGGTGGAAACCATATGCAAGCTGTCATCTTCACACCTCATCACTCTCTAGCAGAGAGTCTGAGTCAAGGGATCACACAGACCGTGTTGCCGGCTGTGGCAGGAAATTGTCCTTTGAGAAGGGCTGACTCTCATCACTCAGCACGTCAGCGTGCAGCGAGAATTGGCTCTGTGGTGTCTGCATTTTGGGGGCAGATCAGGCCATCTGGAGAATCTCACTCCTGAGTCCCAGGAGAGAAGACAACTAGTCCCTGGTGACCTCAGGGCCACTCAAACTCATGCCAAAAACTTGAAAACCACTAGGTTGAACAGCCTGGTCCTTGAGGTTTTGAAAGCCTGGTTCTTTTAGGTGGAATTTGCCACCAAATGCTAGACGCTGAGCAGCAAGAGCCTACCCATGTTCTTAGATACCAACTTCCATGTGGGTGATCACTCCTCACTGTCAGAGTTCAAATGTCATTCCTAACTGTGGACAAGTCCTTGGGCTCCTACCCCCAAGATGGGAGACCTGGAAGAAGCTCCTGGCTTCTGATCAGCACAGCTCTGGCCATTGCGGCCATCTGGGAAGTGAACCAGCTGGATGGAAGACCTCTCTCTCTCTCTCCCTGCCTCTGCCTCTCTATAGCTCTGCCTTTCGAATAAATAAATAAATCTTTTTTTGACACGCAGAGTGGACAGTGAGAGAGAGAGAGAGACAGAGAGAAAGGTCTTCCTTTTGCCGTTGGTTCACCCTCCAATGGCCGCCGCGGCTGGTGCACTGTGGCCGGCGCACCGCGCTGATCCGAAGGCAGGAGCCAGGTGCTTCTCCTGGTCTCCCATGCAGGTGCAGGGACCAAGCACTTGGGCCATCCTCCACTGCACTCCTGGGCCATAGCAGAGAGCTGGCCTGGAAGAGGGGCAACCGGGACAGAATCCGGTGCCCCGACCAGGACTAGAACCCCATGTGCCGGCGCCGCT
Organism: Lepus europaeus; assembly: GCF_033115175.1. Classification (NCBI taxonomy): domain Eukaryota; kingdom Metazoa; phylum Chordata; class Mammalia; order Lagomorpha; family Leporidae; genus Lepus; species Lepus europaeus. The sequence goes on along the minus strand of NC_084847.1, from coordinate 49,830,532 downwards.
AGGTGGAGGATTAGCCTGTTGAGCCGCAGCGCCGGCCTAAATAAATCTTTTAAAAATGTGATATGTATACTTTTTTGTGAGTCAGTGCAGTATTTCCACACCTGTGAGTAGCATGAACTGAACAAGTCAGGTAATGAGCTTTTCCAGCTCCTGATCCTTCCTTCCTGTTTGGAGCCCATAAGCTCCTTTCCTCTGAGATAATTTGTCCTAAGAGCTGAGAAGGCAGGGTCTGCTTTTGTATTCTCCTCCTCCATCAAACAGGACTTCATGTCTCATCTGTCTATCCTCCGAGGGCTTTGCCACTGTCCTCCATGTAATATTCGTCTTCCATAATCAGTGCTTTGGCTGATCCAGTCTGGTTGCACCTCAACCCCAGGTTCACCTATCAGATCTCTCTCAGCCACTACCATGGCACCTGCAGACCAGGTGCTCTCACAATCCCAGATGGCTCCCAGAATTTCAGGCCCTTCAGAAATCAGACCCAGTCTGGCTCTTTCAGCTGAGTTGAGTTCTGTAGCCATTCCTCTCTTAGGTCAGCACAGAGCTGAACTTCTTTCCCAGCAGACAAGAGCCCATTGCCTCTGTTCCCAGCTACATCTCTTGGTCCATTCCAAATGCTGCAGCCTCTTGTTTAACACTACCCTGAGTACCTGCTAGGCTAGGAGGAGTCTGTCTCAAGGACCTATCATCACCTACAGCGGGGCTGATGTCAATATGGAAATTGCTTTGCAGCAAAACTGAGCTGGCTACAGCCCTTCAAAAGCTGGTGGTGTAGACTGTTGGTCGGTCTCTCTCTCTCTCTCTCTCTCTCTCTCTCTTCTACTCTCTATGTCTTAGGGACTCTCTTGACAGGTTGGCAATCCTGTCATCCTCTTCTCACTCAAACTCGGATTCCTGAGGTTGCATTTGCAATTTGCAAGTGCAGCAGAAATGGGACATCTCCAAACTGTATGATGTCCCCAGTGTAGCCCCACAAGATGCGACCATGATCCTTACTTAGACCCACTTTTAAACCTCCACTGTGCTCTGCACGGAGAGGGTGACGATTCCTGGAACAACTGGGTAAACCAGAATAGACTCCTATTGGTTATAAAAAAAACAGATAAGATTATTCTCAGGCATATGGCTGGAAAATGTGTCTTTCCTGTTCTCTAGGTCTCTTACAGAAATTGTTATCCAAGTCACAATGTTCTCTGACAAATCCTGGCCTGAACCTTCACTGAATGAGGAAATGCTTCCAGGAACATCTAACTCCAGAGCCTTTACAGCTGAACCAATCATGTTAAAGTGTAGCTGTGATTCACGAAAACAAACAGCTCATTCTCTCCTCCAGCCTCCTCAGCCTACAAGAGCCGGGCAAGGAGAAGGCAAAATCGCTTTTAGTTCCAACTGCAGGTCAATGGAATGCTAAAGACTGCTTGGGGAATCCCTTTGAAAAGTAAATGGGTCATCTGCACTGTGGGATTATTCCTCTCCCAGCTACATTCTAGTTGATTTTCTGCTGCAACCCATTGACCCAGGTCAACAGAACCTGCTCTCATATTCCGTCTCCCTTCTTTGCATCAGTAGTAACCTCTGGTAACCTTGAACGTCTCAAGCCTTTGCAGCTCTAGTTTCCTTCTCAGAAGGTTAAGAAAGCAGCCCTCATCCCACTTCAGGGACCCTTCGGGGTCGCCATGATGGATTCCCAAGGGATGATGGCTGTCTGTAGCAGGTGTAGAGGCTCTCAGAGTTCCAAAGATCGAGATGTGGTTTCGAGAGGTGGGAGTAGCAGATCCTGTGCTGGGTCCGATGTTGAGCCTGCTGTTGTGCACCACCCCGTTTCTAAAGCTCCATCCCCCATCTTCTCCTATGCAAGATTTCTTGTCTTCCCACCTCCTGCATATTGGGTAGCTCTTTGTCCAGTGAAAGCAAGCATTTCTTCAGAGACATTTAGCGATGATTAGATGGGCTTGGGTTAGTGAGTCAAGCCATTGATTCCCATTTATGGACATGGTCAACCATCCTGTACGTCTTCTGAAGTCTAAAGGTGGCTGCTGACCTGACAATGGCCTCCCTTCTAGCCAACATTGCATTTTCACACACCAAAGAATACAATGGAGGAATTAAGCATCAACGAGGGAATCTGGTTTTCTTGTGTTCCCTTATATACAGTAGGCACTATGTCCAGAGGGTGAAGGGAAGAAGTCATTAACAGATGCTAAGTGTCTTGTACCATAGGACCAAACCTGTTCCATTACTCCAAATAAAGACGTGCACTTTGGTGAGGAATAAAGTCATTTGTTTCAGAGTTGGGTGATCAGGGCAGTGTTAAATAAAAACCAAAAGTAGCAGGAGGGCTGATGGTGGAGGAGATTGGGAGAGATTGTGACAGCAAGGTCCACAGTCTGCATCCTCAACCAGGAGGCAAGTGTCACCTTCTGTTGCCTTTAATTAAACTTAAATCTCCCTTCAGTTTCTAAACTGTGACATTTAAAAAATTCAAATAGATGTAAAACATTTTCATTTTGTCATGAAAAAAGTGTCAATCTTCGCAGGAAATAGAAACATTCTTCCCCCATCCCATCCCCCCCTCCCCCCGCCACTACCCTCCTCAAAAACTCTGCAACTGTCCCTTTAATTAGGCTCTCGTTAATAAATCTATCCTCTTCTGAATCCCCACGCACACACTCGGTCCAGTCATTCATTAGCACAGGAAGAGGCAATTTAGATTTCCTCAGATAATAGCATCTGTCACTAATCAAATTAAGGCAGGATGTGCGAATGTATCTGAAGCCGGACAAGCTAGCATCAGGAGAGGTGAGTTAGAGGGTCGGGATGAAAAAGACCATCTTCAAAGTTACAGTGCCACATCCTCTCTCTCTCTGATTTCAAGCATCTGGCCATTTGTTCCCCTGTGCCGACAATTTCATTGGTCAGAACCCTGGTGTTGATATGGGGCTTGTTACATGTTGTCACCATACCTAAAAGCCATTGAAAGAGAGGGTGGGCATTTGGCACACACTGTGGTTAAGACCTTGCTTGCAATGCCTGTATCCTCTATCAGAGTGTCAGGCGGCTATGCTCACGACTCCGGTTTCCTGTTAATGTTCTCCCTGAGAAGCTGTGATCACAGCTCCCGTCCTTGGGTCCCTGATGACGTGGGAGACCTGGACTGAGCTCCTATTTCCTGATTTCAGTGTGGACCAGCCCCTTGCTGGTCCTGCTGTAGGCATCTGGAGTTGAATCAGCGGATGAAAGATTTCTCTCTCTGCCTTTCAAATAAATAAAGTAAATAAATGGAATTAAAGCCATAGACATTCAGGACCAATGGAGTCTCTGAACTGCACACATTTCTTTATTTATGCAATTAATATTGACTCAGATTTCATTTAGTTCCCTTGTGTCAGTCCTTGGGGAAATGGAAGGAGAAGAAAGACATCAGGGAGGGTGTTCTGGCTCCATGGCCTTTGACATAAAGGTATGTGGGGTACACATGCCCTTCCCTGAATGCTGTCACAGTCCCTACCACACACATGCACACACACACACATTCATTCCTTCATTCATTTATTCATTTTTTTCAGCAAGCACTGAGCCAGTACCACTGTGGGCACCAGAGATAGAGCTGGAAACACACAGAGCCTTCCAGAGGGTAGAGTAGATATGCACTATCAGGCAGTCGGGGAGCTGTGAGGACTGTAATCAGGGACCAAGAGGGGTGTGGGATAGCGACAGTGCTCTTCTAGTGTGAGTGGTGATCTTTGAGTAGAGACCATCATCAAGATAGTGAGAGAGCCACGAGAGCTGAGAGCCACACAAAGATCTGAAAAAGACCCTAAGAGCTCTTGGAGAACAGGTGCAAGGACATCTGGATTTATAGGTGGTGCTCTTCCCTGCCACACCATCTGGAGCTACACCAGGGTCAGACAAGAACCATGAGATGACAATGACCCAAGACCACAGAGCCATCCAAGTCAGAGGGTAGGAGTCTTGGTGTCATGAACTGCTGGATCTCTGAGACAAACAAGCGTTGGCCGTTGAACTTGGCAGAATGAAAACTGCTTAGCAACTTGGGCAAGGACAATCTGTGAGCATTGGATAATTGTGGATGGAAAAGAGACTGTGAGCCAGTGAAGAGGTGATGGCAAGTATAGTCAGCTTTTTGGGGAGGATTTTGGCGACCAGAAGGAGCAGGAAAATGGAGTGGTAGATGGAGAACATGGTCCCAGGAGGCATTTTTTGAGAGCCATTCCCACATCTTCACAAGATGATAGCAATGGCTCTGGGAAAAAAGAGAGAGAGAGAGAGAGAAACCCAACAGGGAAAAGAAAAGGCAGGGGTATGTTTCAACAGCGACATTTGTCTTAGATGGGCGTATGACCATGGAATCTCCCCTTATGGAGGGAAAACAGAGAGTTGTGTGAAAGTTAACCAGTGAGTGGAATAGAAGGTGGCAAGGCTGGGGAGTTCCTCCATTGCTTCCATTTTCCTGGTGAAACATGAAGTCAGGTCAATTGAAGGAGAAGCGGATGGGAGAGGTTGGAGGAGGTGAGAGAATTGCCGGTGGAAATGCAATGGGACACCTAGGCATTGCTGAGGCTCAGCTTGGGAACCATAGTCATCCATGCCAGGTGAGACCTGCCAAGACCATTGTGTGGTGAATACAGTCAGGTTCAGCTGCTGGGGCACAATACCGAGGTTAAAAATTGAGTTGTTTTCTCATGCAAATAAAATGAAAGAGGGCACTGGCATTGCGGTGTAGTGGGTAAAAGCTCCGCCTGCAAAGCCAGCATCCCATGTGGGTGCTGGTTCATGTTCCAACTACTCCACTTCCTATCCAGCTCCCTGCTAATGGTCTGGGAGAAGCAGAAGAGGATGGCCCAAGTGTCTTGGCTTTTTCCACCCATGTGGGAGAGCTAGATGAAGCTACTGGCTCCTGGCTTCAGCCTGGCTCCTCCTTGGCTGCTGTGGTCATCTGGGGAGTGAACCAGTGGATGGAAGATCTGTGTGTGTATGTGTGTGTGTGTTTGTGTGTGCTTCTCTCTCTCTGTAATTCTGCTTTTCAAATAAATAAATCAATCTTTTTTGAAGGATGAAAGGGAGAGAAGCAGAGTAGTGAATGCTGACTGCAAGGGATTGATGATAAGGATGGAACATAGACTCTAAACTGGGGCAGGAAGGCAGTGAGCATCCTAGGGGCACATCAGAAAAGCGGCAGAGTCAGCAGATTGGAGCACCCAATGGCGTCAACACAGGGGTATGAGAAGAAGTAAACTGACTACAGCATGGTGATGGTTACTGTGGTGATGGTAACCATGGTGATTGTTACCTTCTGCAGGAATTCTTCTGGCATCTGGGTGCTAACATGGAGGCCTGTCATTGCCTTCTCAATGTATTAGGGCTGGTGGAAGACAGGATGTGGGACCAGGAACAGCAAAGTCCCAAGAAGTTACCTGATAACATGGGGAACCTTGAGACCTCCGTGAAGAACAGGGACTAGACATCAAATAGGCTGAACTAGGACAATGAGGTCGATCTGAGGGCAAGCCTGTAGCCCCAATGGGAATTGAGAGTGGCTCAGAGTAGGGAGGGTGAAGCTAGAGGGAGTGGAAGTCAGGAGGTGTAGAGGAAGCATGCAGTGTAGACGGAGGGTCCAGACAGTCTTCTGAATTCATCTGTCTCCTTGGGGAGTCTTCACCATGGATCAAAAAAGCTGTAAGGTGTCATAGTCTTGTTGGGGGGCAAACAGTGAGCTGGAGCAGAGGACAGTGGGACAGCAGCAGGACAGTGTCCCCTTGGCTTTGTAACTGAGAGATTGGCTTAGAAACACACCAGAATCTCCCTTTCTCTACTGACTCAGATTTACAGGGCAATGCGATCCTTGAGGTAATTGAGCGAGTGGCACACTGGGTTCTAGACTCACCTCTACCACAGTATAATTAACTAACCACTTAACTTTGCCAAATAACATTGGGGGACATTATCTACTAGAACAGCCTGCTTTAAATACTGTGCAAGAGAATGACCTAGTAGGAGCAGGCAGCATGGTACAATGGGTTAAGCCATTGCTTGGGATACCAGGAACTCTATCTGGGTCTCCCACATGATCCAAGTACTTGGATCCTTCTCTGCTGCTTTCCCAGGCACATTGGCAGAGAACTGGAGCAGAAGTGGAGCAGCCAGGGCTCCAACGAACGCTCTGATAATCACTGCAGGTGGTGGCTTGCGATTTGCCCCAATGCCTCCCCTGGTGAGTTTCATTTCTAAGGAGCTCCCAGATGCTGCCGCTGCCTCTGAACCCTGTGCAGCACTTTGCATAGCAGTAGTAGATGATGAATGATGGGGAGGAAGGTGCTGAGAACTCAGAAACCCGGGTGGTTGAAGGACACAGAAAGGAGAGGGGAGGCTCAGGACCTTCACCCTGGGCTTCCCAGTGTGTTTCTCAAGGTGGTCTTTGTGGCAATCCCTGTGGAGTCTAAGGCAAGGCTGGATCTTGAAGGCCTTGGTTCCTGCAGCGTGCATCTTCGACTGCTTCCCGTCAGCAATGATTCTTAGAGAGGCCAGGACAGAATGAGAATAATGTTTTAGGAATATTATTTTGGTAGCCATTTATGGGAAGACTGTGTGGAGTCATTAAACAGAGACTCTAATGAAAATTACTATTCAGTAGGAAGAGGGAGATTATAAAAAAAAGTCATTGAGAGAGAGGTGGGAGGGAGAGAGGGAGAGAGAGAGAGAGAGAGAGAGAGAGAGAGAGAGAGAGAGAGAAATAGGAAAAGAAGGTCAAGTCTCAAAATAATGGAAAAGACCAGGGCTGAAGTACAAATTAGCTCCAAAGACAGAGAAAATCTACAATGACCAGAAAGCTGACCTTTTCTCTTTGGGACAAGGCTGCAGAAAAATCATGAGAAATATACCTTCTTCTGTTTGGGCATGGAATGCAAGCAGATGGAGTCTCTACTTTGAGAGGACAAAATCGGAGACAAATAGTAGGAGGCCAATTTGCAAAGAACTCCAGGCTTATCAAATTAAAACGCCATCACTGTTTAAAGTAAAACCTCACAAAAGCACCAGTTGTACAGGTAGTTAGGGTAGAACATAAACTCCTTACATGATTCTCACATGAAACAATGACATGACAGACCCTGAGACATCAGAATTGTGAATGGCATGGATCAGCTGGGGTTTTCTCTTTGTTTCTTTGGCTTTTAGTTATTTTATGTGTTTGAAAGGCAGAATGAGAGAGAGAGAGAGAGAGAGAGAGAGAGAGAGAGAGAGAGAGAGAGAGAGCTTACATCTGCTGGTTCACTCCTCCAAATAGTTGCAATGACCTGGAACGCCATCCAGGGAGCTGGCTCGGAAGTGGAGCAGCAGAGACTTGGCAGCTTAACTTGTTGGGTCACAGTGCTGGCCCTGAGCTCAGCTTATTCTGCTGGAAGCCAGGAACCAAGAGTTCAATCAAGGTTTCGTGTGTGAGTAGTAGGGACTCAATTTCTTTAGCTGTCGCCTGCTGCCTCCCAGGGAGCCAATTAGCAGGAAGCTGGAGCAGAGCTAAGATGCAAACCCAGGCAATCAGATACACGGTGCTGGAGCTCCAATCTAAAGTCTTCACTTCTAAGTCAAATGCCCTCCTGCCTTAACATTTACTTTCTGATCAAGGGGACTTGAAATGAGCAATAACTCACTGCGGTGCAGGAGTGGTCTCCTCTCTCTGCTCCTCTCTGACGTTTGCGTTGTGACTCACAAGGCAGAGAGGTAGAGTGGAAAGAACCCTGGCTGAACACCTGCAGATGGTGCGTGGTGGTGTGATGAGACATTCACTCCGGGCTGCAGATCCTTCTAGGACCAGAACCAAGAGCAGACACATCTCCTTCAAACATATCCTCTTCCCCAGTACAAATCAACTCAACTCTGCAGGGTGCCAGGAACACTGGCTCCTCCCCCTTCTTCTGTCTTCTTGTTGCCCCTCCCCGCCTTGCTTCCCCCCACTTCTCCTTTCCACTCTTTCCCTCTCCTCTTCTGATCCTTTCTCTTTTTTTTTATTTTTCTCCATTCTTGTTGGCTACTCTTTCTCCCTTCTCTCTTCCATGGATGCACTCCTAGTGTCTCTCTCTCCCTCTGTCTCTCTGTCTCTCTCTCTCTCTCCCCGATGTGTCAGGCACCACAAGATGGATGAGAGAAGAGGCTTCTGAACTTGCTGGGAGGTGAGCTCCGAGGGGAGGTAGCGCTAGATCCCATTGTGGCTGCTGCAGAGAGGGGAGCCAAGCTCTAACCCCAGCTTCATTTGCTCTGTCATCACAAGTCACCTCCTTAGGGTTCTTGGCTTCCTCAGTGATAAATGAGGGATAGGTAGGAAGACTTTCCCTTCAAGGTTGGGTACGGTGATTGTCGGAGTCCCAGGCAGAGAGCAACAGAAGGGAGAGGGAAATGAATCAAGCCAGCCACGCAGAAGTGGCAGCTCCTTCATGTCAGACAGTGGATTTGAGGCACTGTAGACCCACGTCTGGTACTCCAGTTTCATTATTAATGACCCCTTTCCTCTCAAAGGGTCACGGTTTGGATCAAACATTATGTGTTCATTCTGTTCATGGTGGACTATCTCCCAAGGACTCAGAAAAACAGGTGCATCCATGCCTCAACCATGCCAGGGCCTTTCTCAATTTATTATTGATTTTTTTTTCCATGCACTGGAGCCAATCAAAATACAACCCAATCAGACTGCGACCCACGTGTTCAAAACAGTTAGGCAGCCATTAACCCAAATCGAGAATCTCAAATGCATCCCTGCGCCCAGGACTTCATATTTAAACTGCCGACTTTGACCTACAGTGGTTAGCCCCTGATGCCACATATCCTAAAATGTTCCAAGTGAAAAAGTCTTATGCTTTGGGGCCCATGTGGATGACATCTGCTTCCAATAAAAAAAAAAATGCTTCAAACAGAAAGGGACAGGAAGGTTTCCAGCACCGGGAAAACCTTGAGGAATGTTTGGGGATTGTTTCTTGTTTGTTTAACCCCAGCACTTGAGACCAATCTACAATGATGAGGGTCATCTGTAAAGGTGCAGGTGGGAAGTGCTGATTCCCTCTCTGTGAGACACAGCATTCAGTCTTGTCCCCGGGCAGCCAGCCAGCAAGCCCCCTCCCACCTCCTCCTCACTAAAGAACCCCACCCCCCCATAGGACAATAATTTTGTCAGCTCAGCTCAGCCAGACCTCGGTTTTATGAGATCATGGAGGCTCAAAGCAACTATATTCTACCCTAAAGAGCCCACACTTAAATCTCCAGCATGGGTTCCCCAACCCCTTTGCAAACCATTTTATAAAACACAGGCAGAGAGAGCTCCCTGGGGACTTGCATCAGAGGCCACACACAGGGACCTCTCCCCCCTTCTTCCCCACTCCCAGCCCCCACTTCCCATAAAAGGAGCCAGGATAGGAGAGGCCAGAGCAACAAGGGAGCGTTTCTTAACCTCCCTCCCAAATCGTTGAAAAGAAAACACATTTTGGGAATCTAAGAATTCATCAAGTGGAACCTATCTCATGCATAGTAGTGTTCATTAAATGGTAAGGACTACAGCATATGGGGGAATTAACTTAGTTTGGGAGATCAGTGGTAGAACAAACGTTAGGGAGAGAACTTATTCTGTTTGGGAAAATACTTGGATGCTTTCTCTGACTGCCCCACACAAAGATAGCTCCTGTCTCACTCCCCATACACTCTACTTGTCTCCAGTGGATCAAAACAAAACCATAGAAAACCGAAGGCTTCAACCCAGTAAGGGGAGGGTGGTTGGAAGTTTCCAGAAACAAGGGAATGTTCTGGAGTGTTCTGGTCCTAATCCAAAATACCTGTGAATGACCATGGCCTTGTATGGAAACAGTTTTTGAGATGAGGTTGTATCACACAAGGATGGAATGTTCTGGACTTTGCTGTACCCTACAGAAGTAAGTGTTCTGGTCCTAATCCCTAGTACCTGTGAATGACCATAGCCTTGTGTGGAAACAATTTTTGAGATGAGGTTGTATCAGACAAGGATGGACTGGTGTTTGTCTAAGACACAGAAAATCTGGACACACACAAAGAGGGCCAGGTGGAGGCAGAGGAGACACAGGAAAACCAAGCTGTGGGGGCTGGAGGTGGGGTGATGTGGCTATAAGCCACTTACTGCTGTCCCCACAAGGAGCTGGGAGAAGGCAGGAGTCCCCTCAGTAACTTTCTCTCTCTCTCTCTCTTTTTTTAAACATTTATTTACTTGAAAGTCAGAGTTACACAGAGAGAAGAGAGGCAGAGAGAGAGAGAGAGCAAGAGCAAGAGCGAGAGCGAGAGAGAGAGAGAGGTCTTCCATCTGCTGGTTCACTCCCCAACTGGCCACAATGGCTAGAGCTGTGTCAATCCAAAGCCAGGAGCCAGGAGCTTCTTCCAGGTCTCCCTCATGGGTGCAGGGGCCCAAGGACTTGGGCCATCCTCCACTGCTTTCCCAGGCCACAGCAGAGAGCTGGATCAGAAATGGAGCAGTGGGGACTCAAACTGGCATCCATATGGGATGCCGGCACTGCAGGCGGTAGCTTTATCTGCTACACCACAGCACTGCCCGCCCCCCTCCCCCCCCCCCCCCCGCTATGTGAAAGTTACTCCTATCCCAGTAACTTACTGGGAGTGTGGCCTTGGCTACCTTGATTCAGGGGCTTCTCCCTTCCACAAAACAGGCAGACAAAATGTTCCTGTAGTTTGAAGCCACTCCGACTGTGCTCTTAGCTCTGGGGGCCCTGGGAGAGTGACACAGGGAAGCAGCTCTGGGATAAGAGAGAGGATGTGAGACTCATCACACAGACAGGCAGCCTGATGTGACCCGGCGTGGGGACAGCTGGCCTGGGAGGGGTTCCTTGGAGTGGGAAAGGTAGGGGGGGTAGTTGAGTCTCTTGCTGTCTCTCACAGTCATGCCCTCCACCCGCCCCCATCCATGGGGAACGAATTCCAGGAGCCCACGGGGGAGGCCTGGCACAGCAGGTGGCACCAGACCTCTACATGATGTTGGCATCTACCCACATGCACCTTCTCACGCACTGTGGGCGTCCCTTCAGCAGGGCTACACCACAACCAGCGTGGAAGTCTCTTTCTCTCTTCACTGTTTCATAGCTAAAACATTTGACAGCCCCTATCAGAGTGCCGGTTCTGGTTCCAGCTGATCCACTGCTAATGCACCTGGGAAAGCAGTGACAGATGGTCCGAGTGCTTGGGCCTCTGCCACCCACATGGGAGACCTGGATGGAGCTCAGGCTCCTGGCCCAGCCCTGGCTGTTGCAGCCATTTGAGGAGTAAACCATTGCATGGAAGATCTCTTTCTCTCTTCGTCACTCCCTCTCTCTCTGCCACTTTGCCTTTTAAATAAATAAATCGTATACACACACACACACACACACACAAAGTTGTAGTGGGGCCGGCGCTGTGGCACAGTGGGCTAACATTCTGGTCTGAAGCACTGGCATCCCATATAGGCACCAGTTTGAGATCCAGCTGCTGCATTCTTGATCCAGCTCTCTACTATGGCCTGGGAAAGCAGTGGAAGATAGCCCAAGTCCTTGGGCCCCTGCACCCATGAGGGAGACCTGGAAGAAGCTCCTGGCTCCTGGCTTTGGATCGGTGCAGTTCCAGCCGTTGCGGCCATCTGGAGAGTGACCCAGCGGATGGAAGACCTCTCTCTCTGTCTCTGCCTCTCCTTCTCTCTCTATGTAACTCTGACTTTCAAATAAATAAATAAATAAATCTTTGGAAAAAAAAAAGCTGTAGTGGGGCCGGTGCTGTGGCACAGTGGGTTAACATCCTGGTCTGAAGCGCCGGCATCCCATATAGGTGCCAGTTTGAGACCCAGCTGCTCCACATCCCATCCAGCTCTCTGCTATGGCCTGGGAAAGCAGTGGAGGATGGTCTGGGTCCTTGGGCCCCTGCGCCCACGTGGGAGACCTGGAGGAGACTCCTGGCTCCTGGCTTTGGATTGGCACAGCTCTGGCCATTGCAGCCATCTGAGTAGTAAACCAGCAGATGGAAGACCTCTGTCTCTCTCTCTCTCTGCCTCTCTTCTCTCTATGTAACTCTGACTTTCAAATAAATAAATAAATCTTAAAAAAAAAGCTGTAGTGCTCTGGAGCAGGTGTTGTGGAACAGGTAAAACCACTGCCTGTGACAACAGCAAAAGATATGAGCCCAGGGTCATGTCCCAGCTGTAGCACTTCCAACCCCAAATCCCTGCTAATGGCCTGGGAGAGCAGTGGAAGATGGCCCAAGTACCTGGGTCCCTGCCACTCACATGGGAGGCCTGGATGAAACTCCTGGCTCCTGGCTGGATCAGCACCGGCTGTTGCGGCCATCTGGGGAATGAATTAGCACTTGGAAGATACCTCTCTCTCTCTCTGTAACTTTGACTTTCAAAATAAATAGGGCAAATATTTTTTAAAGATTTATTTATTTGAGAGAGAGAGAGAGAGAGAGAGAGAGAGAGAGAGAGAGGTCTTCTATTGGCTGGTTCACTCCCCAAGTGGCCACAACAGCCGGAGCTAGGCTGATCTGAAGTCAGGAGACAGAAGCTTCCTCTTGGTCTCGCACATGGGTGCAGGCGCCCAAGCACTTGGGCCATCTTCTGCTGCTTTCCCAGGTCATAGCAGAGAGCTGGATCGGAAGTTGGAGCAGCCGAGACTCGAACCAGTGCCCATAGGGATACCAGCATTGCAGGTGGTGGTGGCTTTACCGCTACGCCACAGCGCCAGCCCCAATAAATAAATCTTAAAAAAAGACGTCATGGTGCTGATCACCTTCATGTGAACATCACACATTGTGTTTATGAATTGGAATATCCAATATACCCTATAAATAGGTAATATTATTATGTATCCATTTAAAAATCTTTTAATATATACATTAAATAAAAAAGTCCTGCTGCTCCTGGCTCTGGCCTGGCCAGGTCCCCAGCGGCTTTTCCTGCCTCTGGAGAGTGGAGTCACTCAGCACGGGATGCTGGGCTCCTGGTGCCCATCTTGGAAATCCCCCAGCACCGCTTGCTCCCGTGCCCGGCGCCTGACCTTGCCAGTGCTCAGAGAACATGAGATCAAAGGAATAAAAGTGCTTCTTTCGGGTACTTCAATCAGGGAGAGAAGCAATTAAAATATGAATTAATCTAAGTGAGATGAAAATGCAGATGGAGGGCTAGAGGATTGCGATCACCTTGAACCTGCACCGCGGGCCGTGCGGCTCCTGTGATTAAAGACATTTTCATGCCATTAACAGCCTTCCCTTCTGCGGTGACGAGCACGGTGTCAGTCAAACTCTGTGAGCAGTCTGCCTGAGGCCGGCCCTCTCGTGGGTGGAGCTCCTCACTCCTCTCAGAGTTCTGGGTTGGGGGGGGGGGGGGTCATGGAGGGACTGGGGGAACCGGGGCACTGCAGGATTCCAAGCTCAGTGGAAAGCCCTGTGGCACCTGTCTCCACGCACATGGATTCTTTCACGAGTCTTGTCTGTTTTATTAATTTACCTACTTGAGAAGCAGAGTGTGAGAGCGAGAGAGCGAATAAGGGATTGAGAGAGAGAGAGAGAGAGAGAGAGAGAGAGAGAGGGAGAGGCATTCTGCCCGCCGGTTCACTTTTGAAATGCCCACATCAGCTGGGACTGAGCTGGGAATCCAATCTGGGTCTCCCATGTAGGTGGCAGGGACCTAAGGCTCGGAGCTGTGACCACTTCCTCCCAGGATGTGCGTTGTCAGGAAGCTGGAGTCCAGAGCAGCAATCAGTATCGAACCCAGAGAATCTGATGTGGGACACAGGCACCTTTTTCTTTTAATAGCATTTTTTCCTTGCTCCATTTCTGTTTTGTTTTTTTTTTTTTGGGGGGGGGAGGGGGTTAATATTTATTTATTTTTTGAAAGTCAGAGTACAGAGAGAAAGAGAGACAAAGAGAGATCTTCTGTCTGCTGGTTCACTCTCCAGATGGCCCCAGCAGCCAGCCCTGGGCCAGGCCGAGAAGCCAGGAGCTCCATCTATGTCTCCTTGCCTGCCCTCTTGGTCCCATTCCCTGAGAGCTGTCCAGCAGCCAAGAACTCAGGAGTGAAGAAGGCTGAAAGTGGGCAGGTGTTTGCCTAGAGGCCAGGATGCCAGTTAAGACACCTGCACCCCTGCTGGCCGGTGCTGGGGCATAGCAGGCTAAAGCTGCCGCCTGCAGTGCCAGCATCCCATATGGGCACCGGTTCGAGTCCCGGCTGCTCCACTTCTGATCCAGCTCCCTGCTGATGAGCCTGGGAAAGCAGTGGAAGATGACCCAAGTGCTTGGGCCCCTAAGCCCATGTGGGAGACCTGGAAAAGGTTCCTGGGCCCTGGCTTCAGCCTGACTGAGCTCTGGTCATTGTGGCTGTTTAGGGGAGTGAACCAGTGAATGGAAGAGCTCTCTCTGTAACTCTGACTTTCAAATAAATAAATAAAGCTTTAAAAAAGAACAAGAATGGAGCAGGAAAGACCACTCCTTGGGTGTTATGTTCTCAGTCTCGCTGGGGTGGCAGTGCTCTGGCCGCTGGCTTCTGTCGGCTTCCGTTGGCTGACCATTAACTCTGGATTTGCCAACTCAAGAAGTTCCTGGCTACATAGTGATCACACAGCTCCTGAGGGCTCATGGGAGTTCGTCTGTTACAAGAGGAACTCCTAAGAAAAGGCCAGAAGCCTGCCATTCACCTGCTCTTAAACTGAGGAGGGCGGCACCATTTTCCGCAGGACCTGTCAATCAAACAGTGTGAACCAAGAGCCCAGCACTTGGAAAAGCCATTGCCATTTCCATGGCTTGCTGCCTTAGACAATGGCGATGAGAGCTGCCTGCCAGGCGTCCTCCCTGATGGCCCAAGAAGCAGGAAATGCACTTTGATGTTCCCTGCTGTGACATCCCACTGCTCTGGGACAGCCTCTCTGTTCCCTGGAGTCCCCCATCCCAACCTGTTCTCCCTGTATCCACGTGCCGTCTCCCACCTGCTGCAAGGTTGGACGAAGCTCAAAGCATCGCTTTGCTTCTCCAGGTTGCAACCCAAAGCCCAGAAGCCCCCAGGGCAGCCAGCCAACTTCCTGCTTACCTCCTCAAGTCCACCCTGTCTAAGCCTCTGAGCCTCAGGTCTCAGGGGAAAAGCAGTCTCTTAGGAGAAGACAGGGCAACTTGAAGATTTTAAGGAAGGTAAAGCACCCACAATCCCTGAAATCAGCCCACCTGGGAGGAAGGAGGAGCCTGGTGGCCCGGGGGCCTCTTCCCAACCTTTGTGCACCCCTTCCTCGGATCTGCACCACCCCAGCAGGTGATGGGGCAGAGCGGACCTCTGCCCACTTCCCGGCTTGCTGTCCCAAGGTGACGTGTTCTCTCCCCTGCTCCAACCTCCGCATATATTGCTTCCACTTGGCATTCGGTCCCTACTGAGTGTCATAATTACAGAGAGCAAGCTTCAAGGATTTTCCTGGCTGCATTAGTCACATAGTTGTGTGCCATTCATGTGGGAATCATGATTGCAACACTCCTAAAAGGCTGTTGCTATGATGGCCTGAATGTGTTTTTTGCCCCCAACGAGTTTATGGGTTGGAGGCATGATCCTTAGTGGGGCAGCACAGGCCAAGATGGAACCTGCAAGAGCTGGGGCCTCATGGAGAGTCCTCCAGTCACTGGGGGGGGGGGCTGCCCCTACAAGAGACTCTTGAATCCTCAAGACAGGGAGCTGTGTCAAAAGCCTGACCCCTGAGTCGCTCGTTGATACAAAATACTTCTTGCATGGTGACACTGACCACCAATAGGCCTTCCTGAGAGGTTGAGCCAATGTGGCACACTTGATCTTGGACTGTGAACTCCAGAATTGTGCTTGTTTGCTTTATAATGTTCATCTGTGTCTGGAATTTTGTTATAGGAGTGCAAAGCTGATATCATGGGGCTTCGAAACTAATACCATGTAGCTTCATTTCAACTTTCATAAAAAAATCCATATTATTTATTTGAAAGAGTGACAGAGAGAGAGAGAAAGAGAGAGAGAGAGAGCAAGAGAGAGCAAAAAAGAGACCTTCCACCTGCCGGTTTACTCTCTAAATACCCATAATGGCAGAAACTTTATCTAACCAAACCAGGAGCATGGAAATCCATCTGGATCTCCCATGTGGGTGGCAGGGGCCTAAGTACTTGAGCCATCACCTGCTGCTTTCCCAGGAGCATCAGCAGGGAGCTGGATCGGAAGTGGAGCAGCTGGGACTCCCACTGGCATTCAATATGAGATGGTGCGGCGCAGGCACTGGCTTCACCTGCTGTGCCACAGCACCAGCCCCTCGTTTTATCTTTGAATCTCATTATCCCACGAACTTGCTAAATCCCTGCCATACAGTCATTGGGAAAATCGAATCAGATGATGGGGTGATACATGTTCAGTTCTCAGGACCACTGATGGTCAGAGAATGTTCAGCAAATGTTGGTTATTATTATTATTATTGCTATTGTTGTTGCCACCATCAGTACGAATGCTTTGATCATGCAACTAATTTCCTGATCTGCCTGCAGCTTCCTCTCTCTCTGTCTTGGCTCCTGTGTCTCTTGGTTTATGGAAAAGGACACCCCAACCAGGTTGCCCACTGCCTGGCACCACCACTGTAGACCCACAGTAACCCAGCATTCACTTGGCTACCGTGGGACAGTCTGGGAAGATCTTTCCCCATCTGTTTGCTTTGCATTTTGTTTAAAGATTTATTTATTTGAAAGTCAGAGTTACACACAGAGAGAAGGAGAGGCAGCGGCGGGGGGGGGGGGGTGGGTGCCTTCTATCCACTGGTTCACTCCCCCACTTGCTGCAACAGCTGGAGCTGTGCCGATCTGAAGCCAGGAACCAGGAGCTTTTTCTGGGTCTCCCACATGGGTTCAGGGGCCCAAGGACTTGAGCCATATTCCAGTGTTTCCCAGGCCATAGCAGAGAGCCAGAGCAGAAGTGGAGCAGCCGGGACTTGAACTGGTGCCCATATGGGATGCTGGCACTGCAGGCGCACCTTTATCCACTGCGCCACAGAGAGGAAGGTCTTCCATCTGTTGGTTCACTCCCCAGTGGCCGCAATGGTCAGAGCTGACCAATCCGAAGCCAGGAGCCAGGATCTTCCTCCAGGTCTACCACGTAGTTACAGGGGCCCAAGGACTTGGGCCATCCTCTACTGCTTTCTCAGGCCATAGCAGAGAGCTGGATCAGAAGTGGAGCAGCCGGGACTCAAACTGGTGCCCATATGAGATGCCGGCACTGCAGGTGCTGGCTTTACCCGCTATGCCACAGAGCCGGCCCCTGCTTTGCATTTTGATTCTCGCAGCCCCTCCCCACGTTTGGCACCAGCCATGGGGAATCAGTGCCCGAGGAGACTTGCTTCATCCTTTCGTGCACTGGGCTTGTTCAGGGCAAATTTGCTTCAATACCAGCTTCCTTTCACCCAGGTAGGTGGTCCTCTTTCCCACGTTGTGGGAGGGTTTGGAGAAGCGCTTTTCTGCAGGAATGGAGAGCATTTTTCTCTCTCTCATGAACTCCATGAACAGCCAGCAGACGCCACAGGTGGCTGGAATGCAAGGAGCCAGCATCCTACAAACCCCGAGGCACACACGCTGAGATGCCCGTGGTTGATAACCTGCTTATCTTTGGTCAATGCACCGTGCGTAATGACCATCTAATTCCCGTACCAGAAGACTCCAGCCTCTGCATCCGACCTTGTGCCCAGCTACATACATACCTGTCCTGGCCACATATCCGATCGGAAAACAAGAGCTCTCCCCTTGTCGGTGAGATGGATCGGCTGTAATTGATTTTCCATAGACAAACGCTCTGCGTTTTGGTAAACCCTTTGTAACATCTTAGTCAGATTAAACTGAGCCCTTTCAAGTCAGATTTATAGTCCATAGGATTCCACTTAACTGAGACAAGCCAGGCAAATTCAGGGCAATTTAAAGGGTATTTCGTTTAGACACAGGACCAATCTTTGTCAAGGCTTTGGAAGTAACAAGAAATCTTCATTCTCTCATTTGCTTAGAAGCAGCCTCTCTCCGTTTCCTTGGGGGCACTCTGTGGGGGTCGGCACAGCGTGCATAACCTGTGTTCACTGAACGGACAGTGACCACCAAAAGGCATGGAGGCGAAGGCAGAGCCTGCCCAGGGCATTCTGTGCCTTTGGACAATTCCTGGGAAGGCGTTCACTCTGGCTGCACAAATTACTCCTCGGCACCTGTCCGTTTCCCAGCTGCGGACTCTTGAGATCAGAGTACGTGGTGGATTTCCAACCCCGCTTGCCTCCTGGACCTGTGCGTCCTTGCACAGTATGTAACACGCACCGCTGTCCACGCCCGCCCAGGGGAAGTCCTAAGGAGCTTTACATACACCAGAAGGTGGTGGCCGCTCCGCTGCCCACCTCTTACAATGAAGCACTGAGATTAAACACCTAAAGTTAGAGCTTGTCCTGGGATTCTAGCTTTGGTTGGCTTGTTTTTAAAATCCAAGCTCTCTCTTAATTCGCCATAGAATGCGAGTTCGATTAAAAGCCCTGGAAATCTTCTCCCAGTGGAAAAGGAAGAACTAGCAGAGTCTGAGCCTTAAATCTTTGAGGATGCTCCTGGCCAGGGGAGGGAGGAGGGGCCCTCTCAGGGGGTTCACACACTTTCTGCTTCAAGAGTCCTGCAGATGGGAGCTGGTGTGGTTGTGTCTGTTTACAAAGTCCTGTTTTACAGCAAGCTGACGCCTGCCTTCTGTTGACCCAGAAGGGTGACAAGTACCCGACCAATGATCGCAGGGCCCTCGGGCAAAGCTGGGGAGAGAAAAACTGAAGCCAGCCCTTCGCTTCCTTTGGGTCTTGGCTCTGTGCTCTCAAAATATGCAACTCCATTCCTGCCCACGCTTGCAGGCGAAAGGAGCAAATAAGGAAAAGTTAGCAAAACTGAATTTGTTCCAAGTAAAGGTCTTTTATGCAGACATTAAAACCCCATTCCTGCTCTGTTTGGAGTAGAAGTTCACACGAGCTGGCGTAATGGTGTAGCGGGTTAAGCTGCCACCTGCGATGCCTGCATCCCATATGGATGCTGGTTCGTGTCCCGGCTGCTCCACTTCTGATCCAGCTCCCTGCTAATATGCCTGGGAAAATCAGCAGAAGATGGCCCAAGTGGTTGGGCCCCTGCCACCCACGTGGGAGACCCAGATGGAGCTCCCAGCCCTTGGCTTTGGCCTGGCCCAGCCCCTGCTGTGGTGGCCACCTGGGGAGTGAACCAGTAGGTGGAAAACCTCTCTGTCTCTCAACCTGTTTCTCCTTTTCTCTATAACTCTGACTTTCAAATAAATAAATACATCTTTAAAAAAAAGAGATGTATGCCTCTCACACCAGCCTTCTTGGTTCAATATGTACTCTTGCTCTCAATTCCAGCTTCCTACCGATGCCCACTGTGGAAGGCAGCAGTGACGACTCAAGTTAATTGTGTTCTTGCTACTCCCGTGGGAGACCTGAACTGACTTCTTAGATGTTGGTTTTAGCCTGGGCCCAGCCTTGGCTGTGCAAGTATTCGGGGAGTGAACGAGCAGATAAGAGTCTTTCTCTCTTCTCTCTCTCTCTCTCTCTCTCTCTCTCTCTCTCTCTCTCTTTCTCTATCTCTATCTCCTTTCCCTCCCTCTCTCATAAATACAAAAAAAAAAGCCCTTGATAAAATCACAGGAGTAGTGAACTGTGTGTGTCATTGTGTGTTTGTGTGTGTATCTGTGTTTTCAGTTTACAGATCTATGGACACAACATAATAGGAAGCGTCCTTTTAGGCACAGAGAAGTTCCATTCGCTGTGTGCCAGCCACACCATGTAATACTCCTGACAGTCCTGGAAGATAATCTCTGACGCCAACTCTGCTGTTACTCAGAGAATCTGTGTGTCTTCTCCAAGTCTTCACAGCTACGACGTTGAACATTCAAACATGCTTCTCTCTCATGCCAAAATCCTAGAGTTTTTGGACTGTTGGCTTTTCACTTTACCACACTGTGTAACTGCTGCCATTTCGTCTCGCAGTTTTGTACGGGGATACTCAGAGGCGATTTTCTCATTGTAGATATAATCAGTAAAATTTCATTCATCCTGGAGTGGGTGCTGTGGCACAGTGGGTTAAAGCCCCAGGCTGCAGAGCCGGCATCCCATATGGGCCACCGGTTTGAGTCCTGGCTGCTCCACTTCTGATCCAGCTCCCTGCTAATGAACTGGGAAAAGCAGCAGAAGATGGCCCAAGTCTTTGGGCTCTTGCACCCACATGGGAGACCCAGATGGACCTCCTGGCTCCTGGCTTCAGATTGGCTCGGCTCCATTTTGCAGCCATTTGTGGAGTGAACCAGTGGATTCTCTCTATCTTTATCTCTCTCTGTAACTCTGTCTTTCAAATAAATAAATCTTGAAAACAATTTCATTAATCCTTTCTCTTGGTTTCTACAACACCAAATAGATACGGCTTCTTGGAGCAGATGTCCCGTGCAGGGGTTAACATACTGCTTAGGATGGCTACATTCCATTGTTGAGTGCCTGGCTGGCTTTGCCGCTGTTTCCAGCTTCCGGCAAATGTGCAAGTGGGAGGGCAGCAGGTGCTAGCTCGGGTGCTTGGATCAAGTGCTTGGATCCCTGCCACTTATGTGGGGGACCTGGCTTGAGTTCCTGGCTGAATTCCAAACTCCTTTCTTCTTCTTGACCCAGCCCCAGTTCTTGGCGGGCATTTGGGGAGCAAACCAGTAGATAGACTGTCTCTCTCTTTCAAATAAAATAATTAAATATAGATGGCTCCAGGTGTATCCCAGCCCAGAACTTGGTTACCCCACTTGCTGCTAAATCCTCCTTCTTGGAAGGTCAAATTGTTGCCTCTCTGCTGTGAGCAGGGGAGATGTCCAGGTCATGGCAGAGTTGGACACCTGGCCGGCCTTCATAGCCTGAGCCCCTTGCTGGTGTGGAAGCTGCAGAAGGAGGAGGAAGAAATCCAGGAGCTCATTTTGGACTTGATGGCCCAATACCTTCAGGAAGATGCCATCCAGACCCTGTGCAACCAACCAGCGCCCTCAAAAAGTAGGCGCTACTGAGCACACCGCCAACACTGGCAGCAAGGCTGCCCAGTGCTCACGGTCATTGGCATCCCTCCCTCTGGGGGACAAGAACTTGGTGTGGCAGTGTGACATCATCCCCGCCCTGGTGCACTTCTGAAAGACAACTTGGAGGGGGCCAGCGCTGTGGCATAGCAGGTAAAGCCTCCACCTGCAGTGCCAGCATCCCATATGTGCGCCGGTTCAAGACCTGAGTGCTCTACTTCTGACCCAGCTCTCTGCTATGGCCTGGGAAAGCAGCAGAAGATGCCCCAAGTCCTTGGGCCCCTGCACCCATGTGGGAGACCCAAAGGAAGCTCCTGGTTCCTGGCTTCGGATAGGCACAGCTCTGGCTGTTGCGGCGAATTGGGGAGTGAACCAGCGGATGGAAGACCTCTCTCTCTGCCTCTCCTTCTCTCTCTGTGTAACTCTGATTTTCAAATAAATAAATAAATCTTTAAAAAATATATGATGAGGAGGAGGCCCAGGCCAATGGCACCAAGGCCCTGATACATCACCCACAGAGGTCACTGAAGAGAAAGGCACAGCCCAGGACACAGAAGTCATGAACTGCTCCTACAGCGGCTGAACTTGCCCTTGGACAAGATGTGCCTGAATGCTGCCACACTTCTCATGGTGCAGCCGAGGCTCCCAAGGGCTGCAAGGTTCTGCAGACATACGTGCTTGCCTTCCATATTTGGAGCCTGGCCAGGCCAGAGGTGGGGCAGCCCAGACCACCATCAAAATCATTGAGTGGAAACGCTGAGCCTCTCCCTGGGCCAGACCTGGTAAGCTACCTCCATGACTGAGTAAACGGGCCGAATCTCTGTTGTTGTTGTTGTTTTTTTTATTTTTAGCATTTATTTATTTATTTGAAAGTCAGAGTTGGAGAGAGAAAGGAAGAGAGAGAGAGAGAGAGAGAGAGAGAGAGATCTTCCACCCAATGGTTCACTCCCCAATGGCCGCAACAGCCAGGGCTGGGAAGATCCGAAGCCAGGAGCCAGAAACTTCTTCCAGGTCTCCCACATGGGTACAGGGGCCCAAGCACTTGATCCAATCTCCACTACTTTTCCCAGGCCATTAGTAGGGAGCTGGATTGGAAGTGGAGCAGCCAGGACTCAAACCGGTGCCCATAAGGGGTGCTGGTATCACAGGCAGTGATTTTACCCGCTATGCCATATAAGCCCCACTGACTCTTTTAAAACAATAAATGTATGTGGTTCCCAAAGACATATTTGATCCAACTGGACAAATGGTTGCAGTACATAGCCCAAGGCAACCAAAAGAGAGTGATGGTAAAAATTTAATCCCCATTGCTTATATCTGTGGTTCCTGAGAATTTTTAGAACCCACTGAAAATAGAAACGGGATTTTTGCATTGTTTGAGTCATGAATGTGTTTTCTACATCTTGGCTATAAGAAATACACAAATACCATTTGAGAAAGGAAAAGAGGGAGGGAGGGAGAGGGGAGGGTCAGAGAAGGGAGGGAGGCAAAATACAGACCCGTGTGAGTATCTGCTAAGCACTGTGGACCATCTTTCTAGAACAAGTGCACACCTGCACGTGGACAGCACTCTGCATAGCATGCTCAGGTCCACCCACTTCCTGAAGCCTAGCTCTGGACACACACAGGTTTTGACTTTTCTCATGAAGAGATCATCGCTGGCATTTCCCGTGGTGACGAAGAACAAGATCCTCTGACTCTGGGCTCATTGTCCCATGCTGATGGACCGCTGGACAACATGAGGTCACCAACTCTTTGGGTCACCCAGGGCTTTGCTCATTCGACATGAAAGCCCCAAACCTTTCTGGAGCGTAAGAGAAGAGGGGGAAACAGCTGTCACCCAGTGAGGTTGTAGTATCTGCCAGGCAGAATGTTAGGCACAACGGATCGTCAAAGAGTTCATGGAAAATTTGCTTTGCCTTTGAACTCTATTTCTCCACAAACATCCGGAAGCCTCCTTGTAGCTCACACATAATTGACATAATATAGGGGTAGCCCTATCCTGTTGATATGATTACTCCTATTTTTCCAATGGTGACCCAGAGGGCAAGAAGAGTACATGACCCACCCTTAGGCCATGCAGCTAGGAAGTGTCAGAGGCAAGATTGGGACCCTCATTTGCCCAAATGCAAAGCCCTTGGCTTTTCCAGCATAGCAAACTATATCTTTGCTCTCAAGCACCCCAGACATTCTGAAATGCTGTGTCACCACATCTAAGAGATGTGCTCAGCACAGATGATCCTTGTGATACAGACATCCACAGCAAATAGAAAAGAAGCCAAATAACCAAGCAGGCCACATAACTGGTCACAGAAAGACAAACAAACAAATGAAAACGACAACTGGACTTCAAAGCCAATGCTCTTGGCTTTCCCAATCTTAAATGTATTTTCATTTGTGTGTGTGTGTGTGTTTAAGTCTGGTAGGCAGTTGGGACTGTTGTTGTCATTCTGGAACCTAACCAGGAGATAAACGAAGCCCAGGAGACATGATTTAACATTGTACAGGGCTGGGGTGGTGGCTCTGGGGTTAAGCCACCACGTACAACTCCAGCATGCCATATTGGAGGTGCCAGTTGGAGTCCTGGCTGCTCCACCTCCAAACGAGCTCCCTACTAACACACCCTGGAAGGTAGCAGAAGATGTCTCCTGTGCTTGGGCCCCTGCCACCCACTGCGCCCTTTCCATGTAGATGTTACTTACAAATGCCTCATCCTGTTGTTCAGGGCTCCCTGAATTGCAGGATGGTCCACCTATGTACAATTACTGTTATATTAATTATTATTGGTAAATAATAAATATTTATTGGGGCTGGCATTATAGTTTAATAGGTTAAGCCACTACCTGCAATGCCAGCGTTCTAATATGGATTCCAGTCCTGGATGCTCCACTTCCAATCCAGCTCCCTGCTAATGCACCTGGGAAAGCAGCAGAAGATGGCCCAAGTGCTTGGGCCCCTGTCACCCATGAGAAAGACCAGGATGAGGTTCCCAGCTCCTGATTTTGGCTTGGCCCAGTCTTGGCTGTTCTGGCCATTTGGGGAGTGAACCAGTGTATTGGAGATCTGTTGATCTCTCTCCCTCTCCTTCTCCCTCTCCCTCTCCCTCTCCCTCTCCCTCTCTTCTTCCATCCCCTTCTGTCTCTTTCTCTATAGCTGCCTTTCAAATCAATCAATCAATCAATCAATCAATCTCTTTTTCAAAAAAAGAAAATAATTAACATTCTATAGACCTGACTCTGCAGAGGGTGGCCAAGCCCACAATGACAGCGTGCAAAGTGCTGCAGTAATATCAGACCTAGTGGCCTAGGCATGCCAGCTGAGCGGCTGGGACTCAAATACGATGGACGAGCCTGGGAGCTTGCACAGATAAACTCTGTACCCTGCTACACAGCCTCTAGCCCTGAATTGCCATGCCTGACAAAGGAAGGTGACTCCAGCAAAGTGGCATGTCCAGGCCCCCTTGAAGATGATGGGGAGGAAGTTCATGGCTCCATTCTTCATCCGATGTGGTAGAAACGAACCTTGCACGAGGTGAGCAAATGTGGGAAGTATTATGGGATGAGCACAGCTGGGTGGACTCCTGACTTGCCAACCCTGTTAGAGTATCAGAGGCTGTAGACACACTCCCGTTGCTGGGGTCAAGGTTCCCAAGCTGCAACCTGCTTTTGTCTGAGTTGACCAAGAATAGGGCCGGTTTGTACGCTCAGGTTCTGGGTTCCAGGATCTCAGCAAAAGCAGAGTTTGGCTGTGTGTTTAGCAGGGGACGGGGGTGAGGGGAGGCAGGCAGATGGATGCTGGACTTATCAGAGCTTTGTTGATGCACAACTGCAGGGAGCGCCATTCCTATTGGATTCCATCCACACCCAGGATTAAAAACGAAAATGACTGAAAGGCGACGGCAGGAGCCAGTATTGAGTGCTACAGGTTAAGTTCCCGTCTGCAGCACGGAATCCCATATGATCGCTGGTTCGAGTCCTGGCCGCTCCACTTCTGATCCAGCTCCCTGCTAATGTGCCTGGGAAAGCAACAAAAGCTGGCCCAAGCACTTGGGCCTCTGTATGCATGTGGAAGACCACCCCCAGCCACTGTGGTCATTTGGGAAACGAACCAGTGGATGGAAGATTTCTCTCTCTCTTTCTCTTTCTCTCTCTCTCTCTTTATTTCTGCCTTTCAAACAAATGAATAAAATTTTAAAAATGACAAATATGCTTAGAAGACAAGTGCAGGGCCAGCACTGTGGCATAATAGGGTAAGCCTCTGCCAGCAGGGCTGGCATCTCATATGGGCGCCAGTTCGAGTCCCAGCTGCTCCACTTTCAATCCAGCTCCTTGCTAATGCACCTGGGAAAGCAGCAGATTATGGCCCAATGCTTGGGCCCCTGTCACCCACATGGGAGACCTGGAAGAAGCTCCTGGCTCTTGGCTTTGGATTGGCTCAGCTCTGGCCATTGCAGGCATTTGGGGAGTGAACTACTGGATGGAAGATCTCATTCTCTCTGTTTCTCCCTCTTTCTATCTGTAACTCTGCCTTTCAAATAAATAAATAAATCTTTTACAAGAGGAGATAAGTGCACTTGGCCTAAGAACAGCTGAGGGTCAGACCCTGAAAAAGAAGATGAAATCAGCTTTATCTGTGGCTGACCATGCAGTGGGAGCTTAGGAACAGTGGGCTCCCGCATGCTTTGTGAAATGTGGGTTTGTAGTAGCAATTATTTCATTTAAGAAAAGAAATATCCACTAGAGACACAAACCAACTCCCCAAACAAGATTTGGGTTCAAAGCTGGGTTGACAGAATCCCAGAGTTAATGGAAAATTTTATTGTGAAAAATTTTGAATACACAAAGGAGGCAAACCAGCAGAAGGGGGCGCTAAGCGACCCTGGCCACCACCAGCTTTCTCCCAACCTTGTCGCATCTAACAGTGCGTCTTTATTGCAGTTCTTAAGCCACTATTTTATTTCTGCCCTCAAAATCCATTCCAATGGAGACAATCGACTCCTTTTCAGAGCGGTCATCAGTACCTGTGGCTTCAAAAGCAAGGAGCGTGCGAACAATGCAACGTGCTCATGAGAACTAAAGAGAATGCAATTATAATTTAGGTACCTGCAGGGAAGAGGAAGAGAGCTCACCGCACATCCAAAGGAACAAGAAAGTTTCGCTTCCTAGCAGCACAAGGCTCCCTGGGTTCTGCTGAATCAAGTTGTATTCCCCAAAGTACTGGGGTCTTTTCTATTAGTTTCACTAGGGTAGTTCTGGCTCTTACTTGTAGCAGAGCTTGGTAAATGAGAGGCCACCTGAGAAGCAATTAAAGGAAACCAGAAAAATCTTCCCTGCTCATTTCATCTTGTCCTTAAATAGTTTACACATCAATTGAACTGGGACGAGCTCATGGTGGTTTATGATGATTGCTCCGGTAGGGGTCAGTGCCTAATGAGTTGGGTACTTATCTGTGACCCCAACAAGCTGACTGTAAATGAACAGATAAGGGACCATGGGGACGACTCTCTCAAAGCTGCCCGCAGAATCACAATCCCGGTAACAGAAGCCCACGGCGTCAGGGAGACGGGAAAGCAGAAGCTGATGGAGTTTGGTAGATTGAAACACCCTGGGATGTGTTGCTGGTGTTGTTGTTGGAAAAGTAAGGTGTTTACTCTCACACCTAGTCCATGTCCTCTTGGGGCTCTACACGTGTTCTTCTCTCTTCATCGTATCTGGTAAACTTGGGATCCCCATCAAATCAATCAGTTGAGGTGGATGTCTGCAATTATTACACAAGACACGTGAGTTGACTGGTTCAGGACAAAATAAGACTGCTTGTCCTGTTAAATATCAGTAAATATTTACCAAGCTCTGTTACAAATCAGAGCCACAACAAATCAGGCACTCAGGTGAAAAATTCCCAGTACTTTGGAAAACACGGCTTGATTCAGCAGAGCCCCGGAAGCTGCCATTGCAAGAATGAAAGAAAGATGTCTTCAGTTCGGTACCTGGTCAGGTCTTTCTCTCCCCTGCATGTACATAATCAAAAGTGCATTCTTTTTAGATTTCATGATTGCATTGTCTTCCAATTTGATGAAAGACCAAGTGCCGGAAGGCTTTTCTGACCTTCTCCTATAGTAGGTCACGAGACCCTCAGGTGATGGGAGCCCCTGTTCCTACCCAGGGGAAAGTTGTATCCTTATCTCCAAAGACAGAAGACACCAGAGCAATCAGAAGGAACAGACTTTGCTGAGTGGTCCCCCAGGGTAGGGCTCCTAACTCCCGGCCCTTGTCCTGTCTCTTTTTCCCTCAACTCTCCCTTCTTCATCAAACCCAATGTAAAGATAGTCAACTCTAACTTTTGCTTGGAGTAGTCATTTCCCTGTGAAGCCACCCCGTCATTATAAAAATTATATTAAATGAATTGATATGCTTTTCTCTTGCTCAGCTGTCTTTTATATAGGGATCCCAGCTGAGAACGTAGAAGGGTAGACAAAAGGATATTTTGCCAATGCCAGCCTAGTGGAATGGCGCAAAAATGACTTCCATACACTATCCCAGAGGCGGCTTGAAAATGACAGAAGCAAACAACATCTTAGTGAACGTACATTTGCAGAGTAAATGCATTGAATCATAGGCACACTGCAATAGCATCGTCAAAATGTGTAGTAATCGGCCAATTGGAATAAGGAATCTCCTTTGTCCCATTCACCAGTTATACTCACCAGATTTTTTCCCCCTTTTCAATGCTGTGCAACAACCAAACTGCAGAGGTTTTCAGCAACAAATATTGGGGTTGAAGTGTGGCTGTTGTTTGGCAGATCTTAGCTGGCATGAGCCAAACTTGGCTGAATTCAGGTTTATTCCCTGTATTTTCATTCCAAGGCTCAACCTTAGAAGCAATAGCTGCCTGGGGCATATTTTTCTCATTACAGAGGGCAGATGCTTCATAGGCCTGGGGAAATTTGCCAGTTTCTTCAACCCTCAGAGAGGAGCTGGCACATTGTCACTTTGATCCACATCCTAATTATCAAAGTCCATTGCGTGGTCAAGTCCAAAGATGAGTGGTTATGTATACAGAAGTCACTGTTTAGCAACAGTTTCACTGCCGATGGATTCCTTTACTGGCACCCAGTGGTGGTCCAAACATATTAAATGGAAAATTCCAGAGGTAAATAGTCATAAGCTTGAGGTTGAGTGCCACCCTGAGTAGTAGGATGAAATCTCACACTAATCTACCCTCCCCCAGCTCAGATGCGAATCAGCCCTTCAGCTCCTGTATCCATGCTGTGTATGCTACCTACCTGTTAGTCACTTAGTGGCAGCCTTGGCTAGCAGATCAGCTGTCGCTGTACTGCACTGCCTGTGTTTGGCTAACTCTTGTTTTAGTTAATAGTGGCCCCAAAGCACAAGAGTAACAATGCTGATAACGCAGATATGCCGAAGAAGAGCCAGGAAGTGCTTCCTTTAGGTTAAAAGGTTCTTGACTTTATAAAGATAAAAAAAAATTGGATGCTGAGGTCGCTAAGATCTATGACAAGAACAAATCTCCTATTCATGAAATTGTGAGGAAGAAGAAATAAATTCATGCTGGTTTTACTCTTGTACCTCAAACTGTAAAAGTCATAACCGCAGTGTGTGACAAAGTATGTATAGAAAATCATTATATGTATATTATGTATTAATGTATATGTATATTATGTATTAATATATATTATGTGTTGTATATTATTGTATGTGATTATATATAGTAATATATAGTATGTATTTCATATATATTATATATATTTCATTTCCTTTTTTTAAAAAAGATTTATTTATTTATTTATTTGAAAATTAAAGTTACACAGAGAGAGAAGGAGGGGTAGAGAGAGGTCTTTCATCCGCCGGTTCACTCCCCACTTGGCCACAGTGGCTGGAGCTGTGCCGATCCAAAGACAGGAGCTAGGAGCTTCCTCTGGGTCTCCCACACAGGTGCAGGGGCCCAAGGACTTGGGCCATCTTCCGCTACTTTCCCAGGCCATAACAGAGAGTTGGATGGGAAGTGGAGCAGCCGGGACTTGAACCGGTGCCCATATGGGATGCCAGCACTGCAGGTGGAGGCTTTACCTGCTTCGCCACAGCAACACCCCCTATATTTCATTTCATTGTGGTACTCAGGATGGCACTCAACTTAAAACTTATGAACTATCTTATGAATTATTTACTTCTGGAATTTTCTGTATACACACACATATATACAGAGGATTTGGTACTATCCACTGTTACAGGCATTTTCTGGGGATATGGGAGTATATCCCCCATGGATATGGTGGTTGAAATGGAAGGAACTGCTGAGTCATGGGGAAAGGCCTGATATATAAATTCTCTTCTGAGAAGGAAGAGCTGGGACCACTAATCCCACCTTCCTCAACAACCATCACAAGAGCCAACTGCTATCACCTGTACTAATGTGTGTCCGTGGCTTGATACAAATCCTCTGACTTGTGGCTATTTCTGCAAGGCACAGGCTGCTTCCTCCTTCTCCACAGCCTTATTCTTCAGCCCCTTTGACAGTGCCACCAATCATGCTGTGTACACAACATGAGTATGACAAGAGGTGCAGGGTTTTTCCTCTTCTCAAACAAAACATCAATTGTTACTTTTGTCACGGAGAAGGATAAGCCAGGAAGCAAGCACATTAGAGTAGAAAAAGCAACTCTACTCAGACAAAAATAAATTACTTTGGGTGGAGTCTACCCACGGCTATGTATCTTAGTAGAATGGAGTCTTCTTAGCTGAAAAAGCTGTGGTGAGAGTTTGGGCTCCTTTGGTTGTTAATTTTCAAGGTTAATCAAGGTCTGTGTCTCTAGGGGTTCCTTGAGAGAAGCTGGAATGTTCTATGGGGTTGATGGTAGGGGCAGAACCATCCTATCTCCTGTTATGTTCTTTGTGCCCCATCATGGAGCAGGTGCAGAGTGAGCCAGACCAGGGAATGAGCTGGGGTGACATTTGCGTCCACTCCTACTCTCCCTGAGTGGTAGGCATTGCCCAATGCTGGGCTTACAAACTCAGATGCTAACTGGTGCTAGATAACTCACGGGAGTGAGTGACGACGGCTGGGAGTCAAGGATCCAAGGACATGAGCAACAGGATTGGTGGCAACTGACACCCAGCCTCAGTGTCAGGGAGATAAAGGGCCATGAGGACCAAGACAACATGGAAGGCATAGCCTGTCACTAACCAGCTTGAGCTAACTTTGCCAAGTGCTAAGGTGGGGACCAGTGCTGCCAGATATTGTAATTTTTCCAGAGAAGCCAGATATGTAGACTAACTCTCCTAAATGTGAAATGCAGACTAGGAAAATAAATTCAATTACATGAAAAAAGGAAAGAAAACAGGGAAACAAGAAAGAAGGAGGGAGGAATGGGGAAGAGGGGAAGGAGATGGGGAGGTATGGACAGAGTCCCTTCACAGATCTCCCCAATGCGTGAGTCAAACAAGAGCCATTTTCTAGCCCAAGACACTCACTGGCCATCTGTGGTCCTAAGATATGAGATGACGTCTTTATAGCCATGAAGAGCTGGAAGTAGCAGGACACTGAGCAGAGGGGATGTGGTGACTGCCAAGCTCTGCTGTGTCAGATCATCACACTGTACCCTCATATTGTAGGAAGCGGGATGAATTCCATAAAGAGCCAACCCATTGTCAACCAGGAAGATATGAATGCATTATTAAAACAAAGCCTACCTGGTTGAGTCATCACTCACTCCTCTGAATTGCTCGAGCTATTACTCCCAGGAGTGTGGACCACAGAATTTAACATCAATATTTAATTTACGATGCATTAGCTCACTAAAAAGAATGTGTGCATGTTTATGGGACATCCACCCCCATCTTGACACCATGTGGGTCACTGCACGGACTGTAGAAATACGTGAGGTCCTCAATGAGCTGTGAAGACATAGGATAAAGAACAGGAGCTGTGGGCCCAGGAGCACTGGAGTTAATCTCCTTACCTCCCAGGTCTTCAGAGAAAGATGATCACTCCTCAGATTTGCCAATGAGACCTGTGGCCATGTATTTAACATCCCAAGTTCAGTGCTTGGAGTTTATTGAACCCTGGGAATACTTAATACTTTTTCTGCACCTCAGTTTCTTCATCAATCAATGAGAATAATAACAGTTCCTAGCTGGGAAAATTGTGGTGCAGAGTAGAGAAGCTAAGGTACGCACAGTGCTGAGAAAAAAAAAAGGCTGGCACATGGCACGTATTCAACACATTCAAATATGAGTTCTTATTTTTTGCAATACTTGTTATTATCATTATAGCTAGAGCATTCCTAATCAGAAAGTCCAAAATCTGAGATGCTCCTGAACTGGAGTCTTTTTGGCTGCCAACTTAAGCTACAAATGGGAAGTTCCAAACCTGACCACATGTGATGGGTCACAGCCAAACAAAATTCAAGTGCACTGAAAATATCGCCTAAAGTTACCTACCCCAAGTAAAGTTCAGGGTCTTGTGCCTAAGAGATTTCATTACGTATGCACAAATATTCCAAAATCCAAATCCTGCACCCAACACGCTTCTGACCCCATGCAGTTCAGATAAGGGGTACTCAATCTATTTCATGCAGACTTTCTTATGGAAAAAATTCTCTCATCAGTGTGGTGGCCCATGCATGCTCTAAAAGTGACATTCTTTCCATCAACAGAGATATTCTTTGGGCTGGCATTGTGGCACAACAAGTTAAGCCACAGCTTGAGTTGCCAACATCCCTTATTGGAATACAGTGCTAGATGAAGTTCCATCTGCTCTGCTTCCAATCCAGCTTCCTGCTATTGCAACCTAGGAAAGCAGCAGAAGATGGCCCAAGTACATGAATCCCTGCCACCCACGTGGAAGACCCAGATGGAGTTTCTGGTTCCTGTTGCAGGTATCTGGGGAGTGAATTAGCAGAAGGAATCTCTCTCTCTCTCTATCTCTCTCTCTTTCTGTTACTCTGCCTTTCCAATACAGAAATAAAACTTATAAAAAACATTCTCTATCATTCCAGGAACTTGCTGGCCATTCAGCTCATGTTTTTCCTGTGGGTGGAAGTGGAAGGTAATTGTTTTTATTTATTTTTTTATTTTTGTTATTTTTTATTTGAAAGGCAGAGTTAGAGACAGAAGCAGAGAGAGAGAGAGAGAGAGAGAGAGAGAGAGAGAGAGAGAGAGAGGTTTTCCATGCACTGATTCAATCCCCAAATGGCCACAATGGCTAGAGCTGGGCTAATCTGAAGCCTGGATCTGAGATCTTCTTCTGGGTCTCCCATGCGAGTGCAGGGGCCCAAGGACTTGGGCCATCTTCTACTGCTTTCCCAGGCCAGAGCAGAGAGCTGGATCAGAAGTGGAGCAGCTGGCACTCGAACTGGCACCCATATGGGATGCTGGCATTGCAGGTGGCGGCTTTGCTGGACACACCACAGCGCCGGCCCCCGTTAACTGTTTTTTTAAAAAGAGAGACACAAGGAGACCTCCTTGCTGGCTCTGCTGATGTGCACACAGAGGTGGCTTCAAGGTTGGCACAGAGACTACTGCAATTTCCTAGGGCCAGGGGCCATGTCCGTATCTTCTGTTATATGCAGATGGATGACTCAAGCTGGGAGAAGAGCAGATTCTAGGCAGCCTGGCAGCCTGGCTGTTCCCTTGGGTTGCCTGAGAGTAGACTTCTGGAGGCTTAATGAACGCAGCACTCGGGGAGGCACTGACGGGTGAGGGGACAAGCAGGGCAGGGAGGGAAAAGAGCAGTGGCAAGAGCGCAATGAGCCCCATTGCTGTGTGGGAGCCTCGCTGTGCAAGATGTTGGCTGCACACTTCTGGAAGGGGTGTGAGTGAGGGCTGCAGGTGCACTGGATTCTTAATGAGGATCAGCCACAGGTCTCTAAGGAGATAATCCCTGCATTCTTTGGCTTCCCCATTTACAGCCATAACATTTAATTGTTGCAAGCGTCTCGGACATACTCGAGAGAAAGACACTCCATAAAAGCAAATGATCCTCATCAGCCTTTGGGGTCTTTTCGTTCTGACATGCAGCTGGCTTGTGCCACCAATGCCCAAGACAGATGCAGCCTCAAAGAGCCATAAAAAGGAAGAGGAGAGAGAGAGAGAGAGAGAGAGAGAGAGAGAGAGAGAGAGAGAATAGGGCTGCTCTGGGAGGAGACAAGAGGCACAGCAGTGGGTCGGGGGGTTGATTAATTGAGAGCCCCTCCTTCTGGAAGGAAAAGCTGGTAGCAATCTTTGTCTGATGTGAACGGACGTCCCCGAACAGTGAGAGGAGACAAGAAGGTGGCTGAAGCCAGGCTTGGCGTGGGGCAGGGTGAGCAGAGAAACACGGAGGCCATCTGTTGCCCGCTTCCTCTTACCTGGCGGAGAAGGGCCCCCTGTGGGGCACAGCCTGTTCTGGAGTCTGAGTCACAGGAAGCAGCTGCGCTGTGCCTTCCACAGGCAGCCGGTCAGCTCCTATTCCTGGAGCCTTGGAATTGCCCAACGTGCCAGGAGAGGCTTGCTAAAGGAGAGGAGAGATGGTCTCCCAAAGATATCCAGGTTGGAGGGCATAAAACTCACACGAGTCCAGAGCTGGGAGCTGAGCTGGATTCTAAACGCAGGCACATCTGAGCACACGCATTCCGATGCATACACCTGATCAGACCCACCTGTCTGGGAACACATCCGGGGACAGAGTTGCAGAAAACTGGGTCTGTGAACTGTTAGAGCTATGTCGTGATTTCCAAGGTATCGTATGATGAAGCTGAAACCTGTTAGACATGAAAGTGGGGGCTGGCGCTGTGGCTCACTTGACTAATCCTCCGCCTGTGGCGCCGGCATTCCATATGGGCGCAGGGTTCTAGTCCTGGTTGCTCCTCTTCCAGTCCGGCTCTCTGCTGTGGCCCAGGAAGGCAGTGGAGCATGGCCCAAGTACTTGAGCGCCTGCACCTGCATGGGCGCCTGCACCTGCATGGGAGTCCAGGAAGAAGCACCTGGCTCCTGGCTTCGGATCAGCGCAGCACCGGCCATAGCAGCCATTTGTGGGGGTGAACCGATGGAAGGAAGCCTTTCTCTCTCTCTCTCTCTCTCTCTCTCTCTCTCTCTCTCTCTCTCTCTCTCACTGTCTAACTCTGCCTGTCAAATAAGTACAAAAAATAATTAAATAAAAAAGAGAAATGAAAGTGTTTTTTGGATGGGCAAGTCAACATAGGCATTTCTAAACCAATGTGCCTTGCACATAAGTAGAATTTAGTATCTGTGAGGGTAGGGAAGAAAGAAAGGATGAAAAGGAAGGAGGGAGGGAGGGAGGGAGGGAGGAAGGGAGGGAGAGAGAGAGAGAGAGAGAGAGAGAGAGAGAGAAGTCTGGCTTACTTCCAAGTGGCAAAGGCTAGATGGGGTGAGGATGGCCTTGGAATCAAAAGTCCATCACCTTCACCTGGGCTACAGGGAGACGGGGGTGGGTGGTGGGAGTCTCTTTCTACAGAACTAGTTAAGAAGAAGTGGGTCTGGGTGCGGGATGGAGACCTAGTCTTCTCCATGCCTTGCCCTGCTGGGAAGTGCTTCCTTCTGATGGGATGAGTCAGGAGGACGGGACAGTCCTTGGTAACATTTCAGCTTCTCTCAGCCTTGCTAAGGAAGGCAAGAGAAAGTTGTCTGTGTCCACACAAGGAGATACTCATCCCCAGTGGATTTCAGCACCTGCAGGTCCCACCTGGAGGAAGTACAGGAAAGAATTGAGAGAAATCCAAACACAACTCCTCAGCTTAAAAAGAAGATGAACTTCCGGGGGCAGACCCATGGTCCACTCCCCAAGTGGCCACAACAGCTGGGGAGCCAGGAGCCTGGAAGTCCATCCAGGTCTCCTGTGTGGGTGGCAGGGCCCCAAACACTTGGTCATCCTCTGCTTCCTTCCCAGGTGCACCAGCAGGGAGCTGGTTCACAAGCAGAACAGGAGTGTAACCTGTCACTCTGCTGTGGGATGCAGGTGGTGGCTTAAACTGCTGTGCCTCAACACTGGCCCCTGATTTTCATTTAATAGACGGAGGTAGTACCTATAGGGTGCTCTAGAAAATAAGGTGTTTTCAAGGAGCTGTCAAGAAATACAAGGCAAGGCAAAGCAAATCAGTTCCAAAGGGTCAGCAGCATTTCTGACTCAGCCCATTGGCACCAACCGCAGGTGCACAGGTACCCTTCCAACATCCACAAAGAAGAGATGCTCTTCGGGATGGGGGCCCATCACCCAACACAGACCCCTTTGGCAAGCATTCCTTGGGACTAACCAACATAGAAAAAGGTGCAGAACTGTTTCCTGGTCTCTGCCAGCATTTTCCTGGTCCCTGAGGGGCACCAGTTTCCACAGCAACCACAATGTAAGGAGAAGGCTGCCTTCCAGTTAATGATCCCCAGGAAATATTTAGTCTGGGGCTGTCAGTTCTGGAGAGGCAGAAGGAGTACTGAATGTGAGTCACCAACCTCGCTGGGCTCAAGGAGGTGGAAGAAATTGGTTCTGTGATTAGACGGAGCTGTCAACACCAATCTCCAATTCTACCCTGGTGACTCCTCACTGAGTTTTCAAGTCTCGGTCCTCACTGAACCCAATGCGTCGTCCTGGTAACCTCCACCTGATGGTGGTGATGGTGGTGGTGGTGATGACAATGACGATGACGGTGGTGATGACAATGACAATGATGATAACGATGATCACAGCGACGATGACAGTGATGATGGTGATGATGATGGCAATGACTACGGTGATGAAAATCACAGCAATCATGACAGAAAGAAGCAGTGATTGCGAAGTGCTTCCTATGCATTTTCATATTTTGCTTTATAAAAGCCTGGGGAAGCACATGCTATTCTTGACCACTTTACTGATGAGGAAATGGAAGATCTGAGTTCTATAGCCTGTCCAAGGCACACAGCCAGCAAAAAAGGACCTGATGCTTGTACCCAGCCCTGCGTATTTGCACTCAGCCCTGTGTGTTTGCACCCAGTCATGCATGTTTCAAGCCAGCTCTGTACAACACCAAAGCCATTTCTTTCAGGATTAGTGGAGCTTTAAAGATCAGATACCGCAGCAGACTGTCCCAATTCAATCACGACTCGACGCTTACCAGCTGCACTTAAATTCATCATCTGTTAAATAGGACTAGCAAGAGCACAGTTTCTCTTCGAGGGTCTTTTGCGTGTGAGAGAGAATGACAAGGGTTCCTGTCTGTTCAATGGGGTTCAAACCTTGACATGCACACACATACCTGGAGGGATCTTGTTAAGTGCGGTTTCCAGTTTGGTGGGAGTGGAATGAGGCCCGAGAGTCTGTATTTCTGATAAGCTCTCCGTGGATGCTGAAGTTTCCGGTCTGCTGCTCACACTCTGGTTAGAAATACTGTAACGTTGAGGCAATCCTGTACGAACTCCAGGTCAAGTCCCGGCTGCTCCACTCTGATCTGGCTCCTCGCTAATGTGCCTGGGAAAGCAACAGAAGTATGCTCAAGTCCTTGCGTCCTTGCCAACCATGTGGGAGGCACGGATGAAGTCATAGGCTCTTGGCTTAAGCCCAGCCATGCCCCAGTCATTGTAGCCATTTGGAAAATGAGCTAACGTATGGAAGAGCTCTCTATTTCTCACCCCCTCCCTCTCAGTCTCTCCCTTTCTTTCTGTAACTCTGTTGTTCAAATAAATAACTAAATCCATAAAAAAATAAAGCTAAGGGGCCAGCGCTGTGGCATAGTGGGCAAAGCTGCTGCCTGCAGTGCTGGCATCCCAGATGGGCACCGGTTAGCTCTGCCTCTGACCCAACTCTCTGCTGTGGCCTGGGAAAGCAGTAGAAGATGGCCCAAGTCCTAGGTCTCCTGCACCTGCATGGGAGACCCAGAAGAAGCTCCTGGCTCCTGGCTTCGGATCAGCACAACTCTGGCCATTGTGGCCAAATGGAGAGTGAACCAGCACATGGAGAACACTTCTTTCTCTCTCTCTCTCTCTGCCTCTCCTTCTCTCTCAAATAAATAAATCTTTAAAATAAATTTAAAAATCTGTAAAAATAAATAAATAAATAAATCTTTAAAAAATAAATGAAGCTAGAAAGCACATGGAATGTCTTATGATAAGCAATAAGGAAATGTTAACTGCTATTATCACTTTTTAATTTTTTTTCAATTTCAGGTATATGAATTTCATGCATTTCTGCTATTTTTAGAATTCTAATGTGAGGATTTTTAAAGAATTATTTATTTATTTATTTATTTGAAAGGCAGAGTTACAGAGAGGCAGAGGCAGAGAGAGAGAGAGAGAGAGAGAGAGAGAGAGAGAGAGGTCTTTTATCTGCTGTCTGCTGGTTCACTCCCCAAGTGACTGCAATGGCTGGAGCTGTACCTACCTGAAGCCAGGAGCCAGGAGCTTCTTCCAGGTTTCCCATGTGGGGGCAGGGGCCCAAGGACTTGGGCCATCTTCTACTGCTTTCCCGGGCCATAGCAGAGAGCTGGATCGGAAGTGGAGCAGCCGGGATGCCGGCACTGCAGGCATCAGCCCCTGCTACTATCACTTTTATGGTTCTAGCTTCCCCTAGCTTTATCCCCACCCCAGACCAAGTGAATTTTCTGAAGGGTGGCATCCTGGAAGCACCTCATTGCCAGAATGCCACTAACCAGACCCCTGACCTCTCCCCTTCTTCTTCCATGCCAGGCTGGACTTCTGAGATTAATGTTGGCCCTGGTTGGACTGAAGCTACCATTACTGGGAGGGAGGAACAGACTGTCTACATCCTACTGTCCGCTCTCAATCCCCTGCATAAGGCCCACATCACTCTTTCTTTTACCTTTGCTGAGAGTTTGCTTCAACTTCACACCCCTGTGCCAAAACAAGCGTGATCAGCTGGAAGGCAGAAATCCCGACAAAATGCATTTCCAATCACTTTTAGGTATGACAAAATTAGCTTTGCTATATATTATGTTTTATTTTTAAGACTTATTAATTTATTTGAAAGTCAGAGTTACACAGAGAGAGAAGGAGAGGCAGAGAGAAAGAGAGAGAGAGGTCTTCCATCTGCTGGTTCACTCTCCAATTGGCCACAATGGCTGGAGCTGCGCCATTCCGAAGCCAGGAGCCAGGAGCTTCTTCCGGGTCTCCCATGTGGGTGCAGGGGCCCAAGGACTTGGACCATCTTCTGCTGCTTTCCCAGGCCACAGCAGAGAGCTGGATTAGAAGTAGAGCAGCTGGGACTCGAACCGGCGCCCATCTGGGATGCTGGCACTGCAGGCGGTGGTTTACCCGCTATGCCACAGTGCCAGCCCCAGTATATTATGTTTTAACATTTCTGAGTAGCATTTCAGCTTGCTTTCCGTCCATGAATGTAAAGGGAGAAGAGGCATAAGGTTGTTGGAGTAGGATGCGTGGGCTTGTGCTAGACCATTTTGTGTGGCCACAAACTGGATAACCTGCAAAGATAGGGCCACTCATTTGTCACAGTTTCAGAGGTTGGGGGGGGGGGGGTCCAAAACCAAGGGATTGGCTCTGGTGAGGGCCAACCTGCTGCTTTATAACATGGCAGAAGGCATGCATGGGAAGAAAGTGAGAGCGTGCACACTCAAGTCTCCCTTCCTTAAAGCCATGAACGCCATCATGGGTCTCCTATTCTCATGATCTCATCTGACCCTAATTACTTTCCAAAGGCTCCTTCCCCAAAACACAATTAACCTATGAATTTGGGAAATTAGTTATAACACACAAACATTTGGGGACCTCACTCAAACCATGAGAGAGCTACCCATGTAAACAGTCTTCATCATGTTTTAACCACATGGGTTGTTGAATGCATGGACACCTCACCTCTACTGGAATTGAAAATGCCTTCACTCCAAGAAGAAAATAGTGTGTGTGTATGTTTTCTCTTTCCTGTGACTCAAGTCGGAGGTTAGTGGGAGGACAGGTTGAGTGTGCCCTCCCTTCCACTTGGGTGGACTCTAGAATATGATGCCCAACTCTCCTTCAGGAAGGACTTGTCGCCATCAGCAGGCCACTCTCTGGTCAGCCACTCTACAGTTGCCCCTGCTGCTTAGTGGCTGACAGAGGCAGGGGTGTAAATCCTGGATATCTCAGCCCGACAGACAACTCCCAAGGGTACTTCTAGCCACAGAGCTTCCACGTGGTTGGTCTCGGCTATCATTCATCTTGAGCATCGCAGCTGGGCCTGTTTCCTCTCACTCCTTTCCATGGGTGCTGAGCCCAGGGGCATTCTGTCGGGTTCCTACAACTGATGTCAGCAATCGCCACAAACCAGGTCGCTTCACACCGTGTAAATGTGTTATCGTAATGTTCTAGAAGCCGGAAGTCTCACTGGGCTAATGTTAAGATGTTGGCGTGGCTTCATTTCTTCTGACAGATCCACAGGGAATCTATTTCCTTGCCTCTTCCAGTTCTGTGAGATGGCCAGCATTCACTGGCTTGTGGGACCTTCCTCCACTTCTAAAGTTAGTAGTGCAGCTTTTTCAAATATCTCTCTAAGATCTCTGCTTTGATTGTCATACTTTCTTTTGACCTGGACTAAGTTCCCAGTTCCCAGCTGCAGCCTGACTCAGTCCCAGATATTTAACATATTTGAGAAGTGAGCTAGCATGAGTTCTCTCTCTCTCTCTCTCTCTCTCTCTCTTTCTTTTTCTCTCTCTTATCCCAGACAAAGGAAATAAACAAATAAAATAGTTTTAAAGATGAACTTTAGCTTAATCTTTAGAGATTTGATTTTGCTCTTGGCTTCTTGGTGATAGTTTCTAATCCCCTGGAATGATCTGCAAGATCAGAACATTTTTCTATTTTCCTGATGGCCTTGGGCCACTCTGGGCAGTCTAACAATGTGATTTATGGTGAAGGTTTGGGGCCACTTGGTATCAGCTCAAGTTCCATGGCAGCTTGGTCATCTGGGTGGTCCACCATGTCAATAAAATCTCTGAACACCAAGGCTTAATGAGCATCCCCAGTTGGCAATACTCAGTGTGTGTGTCATCAAGCCACCGCTCCCAGGAGAAGACACTACTGTCCACGTCTCCAGCCATCTAGCCCAGCTGGAAGGAGCTTCCCTGCCCTCTGCCCCATTTGTCCCCCTTCTTGGCTGATTTTTAATCTGTGTTCTTCCACCATAATGAGCTGCAGCCACTGGTCTGTTGACTTGCAACGAGTCGGTGCATCCTTCCAGTAAACGTCAAACCTAAGCATGCTCTCGGCGACCCTGAACTTGCAGTTGATGTCACAAATGGTGAGAATCTTGGGGACCACTGAAATCCAGGCTATCTTATGCACTGTATTCTGGAAATTTCTTCAGAGATGTTGTTCCTTTCGGAGACTTTTGTTTTTCTATTTCCCCCATTCTCGTTGCTTGATGAGCTCTTCTCTGTGTCCACTTTCTGGATGGTACACACATCTCTCCTCTCCTCCTGGCTGCTAATGTCATAGTCTGGGGCAACGCTGAGTTTTGTTTTTTTTTAATCTCCTTAGGACCTGGGAGGGTGGAGGAATGTCTCAATGCAACAGTTTAGACACAAGGTTCATGAAAGATCAGAAAGAGCTCAGTTCAATCTATTTTTATGGTGCCGCTCTCATAAACTAGAAAGACAGGCGTGAGAAGGATACTCTGTACAAACACAGCACTCAAGAAAGAGACCCAGGAAAGGATGCAGGCTACTGGTCTACCTCCGGAAGATGCTGATTTCAAATAGAGAGCGATGGCAACACTGCCTTTCTTTGCTGTACCTTCCAGTAAGCTCAGGTGAAAAAAATCACACCAACCATGCTTTCCTTTATGGTCAGGAGTTTCTTTGATTGATTGATTGATTGGCTTTGCATTTCTCTTTACAGATGGATTCCCTTTTCTGTAAGGGATGCATCCCCCAACCCTCCATTGATTCCTGAAACTGGTGATGCATTTATTTTGAAATAAAAAAATGTTCTGTTCTGGGGCTGGCGTTGTGGTGCAGTGGCTTAAGCTATCACCTGTAATGCCGGCATCTCGCAGCAGACGCTGGTTCCAGTGCCAGCTGCTTTGCTCCCCATCCAGCTCCTTCTAATGCAAGCAGTGGAAGACAGCCCCAGTACTTGGGACTCTGCCAACCACATGGGAGACCCGGATGAAATTCCTGGCTTCTGGCTTCAGCCTGGCCCAGCCCTGGCCATTGCAACCATTTGGAGGGTGAACCAGCAGTTACAAGAGTTCTCTCTCTCTCTCTCTCACTCTGCCTTTCAAACAAATAAATATCTATTTAAAAATTATGACCTTGCCTAGTGTTTTTTTCATAATACGCATTTTTAATCAACTCTTTGAAGATCTCTGCTAGACTGTGTTTTCTCCTATAAGTATATATCGATGAAGTTTTTGAGTTAGACACAATCAAAGAGTGACAGCAATAACTAAAAATAAAATGGATAAATTATAACTGTGTGCTGTGAGAACAGATATTGCAAATGTATGAAGTGCTTATTTTGAAATTTTCCATTTAATCCTCAGTTAACCACGGGCAACTGAAATCATAGAAACCAAAGCTGTGGATGGGGCGGGGCTGGGGAACTGCTCGACCATTTTTATTTTCTTAGCTTCAGTGTGAATTCATTGTCTTCATTTTTCTACTGGGAACTCACCTCTACAGAATTCATTCCATCATATGACATACTGACCTTTTCTCCCTGTGTGCTATACTATTGGCTTGTCTTCTGCTTATTTCTATTATGAACTTTTTTTATTTTTCATAATATAATAAGATGCTATGAACACATCCCCCAAGTCAAAAACAAGACCCATGGCAATAACATATCTTTATTTTCTGTTTTGAAATATTTACAACAACTTCTACTTTTTCAAATAGCAAAATTACTTTGTTGTGGTGGTAGTTAGCTTTTTATTACCTTAATGAAATCCCAGAGTGGAGCTTCTTGGGAGGGGAAAGGTTTATTTCATCTTACATGTTGGAAGGGCGAAGTTATTCTGCAGTCCCATTATTCCGGCATCTGCGGGAGGCTGTCAGGGGTAGAGCAGGTGCAGAGGAATGAACATGTGGTGAGCCAGGAAGCAGAGGGAAGCTAGGCGGCACTCAGCTTACACGACCCCGACCCTCTGGAGGGAACTACCTTGTGAGGGCTTGCACAGCCACTTTCCAAAGACCTCCCACGGGGCCCACTTTTCTCAGACACCATCCTTAAATCAAGTCTTTGTTCTTACTCTATGACCTCTTAACCTAAGACCAGAGTTTAGAGAGCTGTGTGAATCAGCAAGCCAAATCCTGTTCAATCCCTATCAGTTGTTACCCAGAAAATTTTCAAAATACAAGGCAGCATAAAGAAAAAATATATTACCTGTAATCCAGGCCCTTATTCCTACCAACTTCATCAACAGTGTTTAGTCTATGCTGGCAAATGTACATTTAAATATTTTTATAACTTTGAGTTACAACATATGGAAAGTTTAGCATCTTTTTTTCAAACTGTCATTATGAATTAAACACTTCACTTAAGTATCTCATTTAATGTTATGCATTTTTCTTATTATTTTTGACACCAAACATTCCAAGGCACATTTGGATGATACCATAAATGGCTTAGTAAATTGATTTACTGATAGACATGTAGGCTGCATTTTTGGAGGGGAGGATGTATGATAACGTTAGCAAACTATATATTATACGTAAGCATTGCTACATTTATTAGCTCAGTTTTTCCTATATAGTTCCAGTTCTTAGAGGTCAAATGATTGGATTAAAATGTTAGCATTTTCAATTTGTTGAGGCACATTATCAAGTCATTTCTAGAAAGAGACTTCAGTAAGAAGGATTACTACCCCAGCATCTTACTTTGCTGGGACCTTATCTGGCCTTTCTCACTTCATGACACTTTTAAGGGTCAAGGGTCAAGGAGATGGTGCATTGAGAGTCCATGACTCCAGCCTTCTAGAATGTTCTACAGGTGCCTGGGAACCTGCAATCGCCTGCCTCAGGATTCTATGCCTGCTTCTAAGAGCCTCTTTCTCTAGGATCATTTTCTCAAAGATGATCCTCACGTGAAGAATTGCATAACCCTAGGCCTACGGTGAGGTGGGTGGGCAACCTCAAAGATCCTGGATTTGCAGTCAGGGCATCCACATGCATGTGCCTGAAGCCACTTTTGGTATAGATGGAGCTAGGGTCGGGGGAATGGGAGAGCTCTCAGGAGCCTGGGGCTACTCTCTCCATACCACCAATTCCATCAAAGGACTTCTGGGAATCCAAGCCAACACACAGGTGTATTTGCCAAGGTAGAAAGGTTGAAAATATTTGACTTAATTGTTGGTTAGCTAATGTTGATGACTTCTAAACATTTAGACATATGGTATGTGGCCCTCCAATTGGACTTTCGTCATGGTTGCTGCCCTTGTGAGGGGAGAAACTGATAATCATTTCCGTTTTTAATAGCAGCTCTATGTGTGCTTCTCACCAGCATTAGGGATTATGACTATTCTTTGCTAACTTGGTGGGTGAAAAAAACAATGTTTTGCTTGTTTCAATCTGTGCTTCTAAAAGAGTTGGTCATTCACAGCTGTCTGTTCTTCATAGCTGATGTTCTTGCTTGATTTATTGGTGCCTCAGTTTTTCTGTTGAGTCAGTGAAAACTACCTCTGAATCCAAGATGGCAGCCCTTGCATGGGTAACATCAAACCCAGAGCTAGGAACGCGGTGTCTGTCAGATCCCTGACCCAGTGACAAAGTGGCCTGTGTTTAGCAGGGCAGAAGATGGGCCAATGAGTGAGGAGCTTGAACAATCTGAGAAAGCTCTAGGGCTCTGTTTGTTTAGTTATTGAATGAGTCACTAATGCATTGAGGGACTCAGAGCCAACAAAAATCAGGAAGCAAGCAAGAGTGGGAACACCGCAGTAGAACATCCTGGGAAATTCATCATCAGTGGCTTGGTTTGCCGTTTACAAATTCCTGGACTGGTGAACGCAAGATTCATGCAAGGCTCCCTCTGCAGGTTGAGCATCCTTTATCTGCAATGCTTGGAACCACAGTGGTCTTGTTCTCTCTTTTTTTCCCCCACATTTTGGAATATTCCCACTTACATAATGAGCTATCTTGGGAATAGGACTCAAGTCTAAAGACAAAATTCACTTCTGTTTCGTATCCACCTTATACACATAGACCGAAGGTATTTTTAGGCAATGCTTTTGCACATTTTGCATGTGAAATGAGAATGTTGTGGTGTAGAATTTCCCATTTGTGGCATCAAAATGTTCTGGATTTGGGAGCATTTCAAATTTCAGATTATCCAATCAGGGCTGCTCCACCTGCATTGGGTGTGTATTGACATTTAATATGAGTAAATGCACGAAAAACTGAATTCTTGAAATACTCTAGAGTTTAACTCTCTCGAATTGCCCCAAGCAGAGTTGGTTCTTCCCTTTAAATCATCTCCAATCAACAAGGATTTGATCCAGTTAAACCAAAAACATCCAAGTCTCTATCTCAGGAGCTTTTGTCCCATTTTCTTCTTCAAACA
Source organism: Lepus europaeus (assembly GCF_033115175.1). NCBI lineage: Eukaryota > Metazoa > Chordata > Mammalia > Lagomorpha > Leporidae > Lepus > Lepus europaeus. The sequence continues at coordinate 49,785,958 of NC_084847.1, read as the reverse complement.
CCCAAACAGAATCTCTTCATTTCTTTCGGCTAGTTGGCCAGTGAATGCTTTAATTACGAGTTGAAAGGGATAAAATAAAATCATCTGGTGGGATGGTTTTAATTAAAATTTAGTGAGTCAGGCAAGCAATTAGTACATCTAAGAATGGAAACTGTACACACATATTTGTTCCTGTTGAGCATCATTGATTTAAATGAACATTTGACTCAGATTCCTCAAGTCAAACAAAGCCATTATAATGGTAATGGTAATAATAATAATGTAGCCTGAGCTAATAGAAAATTGCAAAAGCCATCACTCTTGGTCCTCCAGGCTCCCCGTGGTCAGACTACATGGCAACGCCACCAACCTTAGTTGTAGGACAAGCCTTGAAACGCTTAAGATGATAAAGATGAGTAACTCGTTTTAAATTTGAACGTAGGGAGAAGAGTGGATGGTAAAGGAAGAAAAAAGATAATTGATGGCTCAGTCCAAGTCCAAAGGCCTTTTAACCAGGAAAGCAAAAGTTTGAGCAACTTCTCTAAGCCAAATACTATACAAGGAACTTATGTTTATCACACACACACACACACACACACAGTGTACCAGCCCATATGGAAGGTTCTATTATGGTTGCAATTCAAAACACTTGAGGCCCAAAGAGATGAAGTCATTATCATGCCCAGCTACCCAATAAGAGCCAAACTGTGATTAGCTCAAATCCAAAATGCTTACTATTTCCAAGGGTTTTGGGATCACTTAAATGTAGGGATTTATTTGAACTACACAAAGAGCACATAAAATTGCTCTTGGAATAGCCTGATTTCAATATCTCCATTATCATCTCCCTGTCCAACAGGAGGTGAGCTACAGGTATGGAATGTGATGCTGGTTCTTCTGCAGGCCAAACAGGTGTCACACCACTGGGTCCTAGGCTCAGTTACAGGAAGAAATCACGGGCTTCAACAAATACCAGGGCTGGTTCCAACCCAAAGGTTCTGATGGCACTGGGAAAGGTGCCTCCCAGATATGAGCATTTTTCCAGGTCTTCTGGTGATTCACCAAGCTCCACACAGAGAGAAGGTTGTGGAAGTCCCATACGAAGAGTGAAGCTGGTCGGCGCCGTGGCTCACTAGGCTAATCCTCTGCCTGTGGCGCCGGCACCTCGAGTTCTACTCCCAGTTGGGGAGCCGGGTACTAGTCCTGGTTGCTCCTCTTCCAGGCCAGCTCTCTGCTGTGGCCCAGGAGGGCAGTGGAGGATGGCTCAAGTCCTTGGGCCCTGCACCCGCATGGGAGACCAGGAGGAAGCACCTGGCTCCTGGCTTTGGATAGGCACAGCGCACTGGCCATAGTGGCCATTTGGGGGGGTGAACCAATGGAAGGAAGACCTCTCTCTCTCTCTCTCTCTCATTATCTAACTCTGCCTGACAAAAAAATAAAGTGAAACTGCCCCTTCCCTGAACTATGAAGAGCTGTGCCCATGATGCTCCCCACAGCTTCACTCCAGCTCTGGACCTGCTAGAGTGTTGACGAGTAGAGTGAAAGAACCCAGGTGGGAATTCTAGCTCAGTCACCAACTGGCACTGTGAGTTTCGCCAACCAGGTTAATTGGGGTTGTAGTTGTTCATCAAATGAAAACAGGAAGACCTGGAGGAGCCAGTGTGATGATGACAAAATGACGTCTCACCGCTCCTAGCCAACGCGGCTTGCCAGTAACTGATAATTATTTGTTTAAACTATGTGGTCCTGGGCGGCAAGACACCATACCTCTCTGGGCCTCTCTTTCTGAAGTAGGTTTGGGAACTCTGTTTCTGCCAGGTCCATTTGCATATCCATCACATCATTTGCAGGCGTATAAAACTATCAACTCAAAAATTAGCTTGCTATAGATTTATTCAATTTCAAGTCCCACCTGTGGTTACCTTGGCAGAGCCAGACCAAATAATTACATGGGCCTTCTATGGCCTGCAGGCTGGACATCCACTCCCACCCCTGTAACCCACCAGCAGCATCATAAATAGAAGACAGGCTCAGTGCAGTAATTGATACTAAAGTTCCTGAATTTTCCTACACCAGAGCCATTGCATGAATGGGATTCATGCTTTGTACTTCTTTTTTTGGAAACAAGAATTTTATTATAAGTTTTTATTGATTTGAAAGGCAGAGTTCCAGAGAGAGGGAGAGAGATCTTCCATCCATTAGTTCACTACCCAAATGGCTGCAACGGCCAGGGTAGGGCCAGGCAGAAGCCAGGAGCCAGGATCTTCTTCCGGGTCTCCCCCATGGGTGCAGGGGTCCAAGGACTTGGACCATCTTCTGCTGCTTTCTCAGATGCCTTAGGAGGGAGCTGGATTGGAAGTGAAACAGACAGGACTTGAACCGGCGCCCATTTGGGATGCCAGCACTGCAGCCAGCAGCTTTATCCACTACGCAGGTCCTGCTTTATACTTCCTAAATGCGATAAATACCATTATCACTCATTAACACCTTAGCATAGTGTTTCAACATTCATAAAGCTTACAGGACATTAAAGCAAATAAAGAGGCCGGTGCTGTGGCATAGCAGGTAAAGCCGCCTCCTACAGTGCAGGCATCCCATATGGGCACCAGTTCGAGTCCTGGCTGCTCCACTTCCGATCCAGCTCTCTGCTATGACCTGGGAAAGCAGTAGAAGATGGCCCAAGTCCTTGAGCCCCTGCACCTGTGTGGGAGACCCAGAAGAAGCTCCTGGCTCCTGGCTTCAGATTGGCGCAGCTCCAGCTGTTGAGGCCACCTGGGGAGTGAACCAGTGGATGGAAGACCTCTCTCTCTCTCTCTCTTTCTCTCCCTCTGCCTCTCCTCTCTCTGTGTAACTCTGCCTTTCAAATAAATAAATAAATCTTTTTTTTAAAAAAGCAAATAAAGTTGGGCTACATCGCCTCTCCCTTCTGTAGAGTCACAAGGCATTTTAGCATATTCAGTCTTTAAAAAAAAAAAAAAAGCTTGCAATGATGAAATCTGCTTTACATTGTGTGTACTAGCATGTGCACAAAGTACATTACTCCAAAGCTTATTTGATAGAATGCATTTTAGCATCTATATGAGTCAGTGCCCTGGAGAGACAGAACCAATAATATATATATATATATATATATATATATATATATATATGTATGTATATATATATATATATATATATACACACACACAAACTCACGCACACACACACACACACCGAGAGAGAAACATGAGAGGGAGTTTATTTGGGAACTTGGCTGTTATGATTGGAGAGGCTGCGATGTCCCACGGTGGGCCATCTGCAAGTTGAACAGGGAAGTAAGTACATAGCATGGCTCAAGTTCAAAGTGAAAGGCCTCATAGGAAGAGAAGCCTGTGGGGTACCTCTCAACCCAAGGTCAAAAGCAGAGGACTGGGTGGGCAGGGGGTGTTAGTGCTGGGCGGGGGAGGGACTCTTGGAAGTCCCGGAGTCCAGGGACCAGAGAACCTGGAGTCCCCATGCCCTGGGGCAGGAGCAGAAGGGTGTTGTGCTACAGATGACAATGAGAGAATCTCCCTTTCCCAGGCTCCTTGTTCTAACCAGGCCCTCAGCCAATTGGACAGAGTCAACAGGAATGCGGAGAGGACGGATCTCCCACTCAGCCCACTCAAGTGCCAGTCTCACGGAGGAACACTGGCAGGTGTGCCCACACACAGCACTTTTCCAGTAATAGAGGTATTCCTTTACCCAATCAAGTGGAGACCTAAAACTAACCATCAAAGTACCTAGTGGACCATTCCGCAGGGCACTCATCCAGGGGGCCCTTATCCTGCTTTAAATTGTGAGATAAAAAAAGATTTCCACAGGAAAGAGGGCAGCAAAATGGCCATTAGTGCTAAACCTTGCATGGGGCATGTTGTTCAAGAAAGTAGGGTGTAGTGGCATCGTGGTACTGCAGGTTCAGCCGCTGCTCCTATCACCAGCATCCCATATGAGTTCCAGATTGAGTCCCAGCTGCTCAGTTCCCAATCCAGCTCCCTGCTAATGTGCCTGGGAAGGCAGTGGAATATGGCCTAAGTACTTTGGCCCCTGCCACCCAAGGAGGAGACCAGGACAGAGTTCCCGGCTCCTGGCTTCGTCCTGGCCCAGCCCTGGCTGTTGTGACCACTTGGGGAGTGAACCAGCGGATGGATAATCTCTATCTCTCTCTCTTCTCCATCTTCCCCTCTCTCTGCCACTGTACCTTCCAAAATGATAAATAAATCTTTAAGAAAAAAAAAAGTTTGGCAATCAGCTTTCAGTTTACCTACAGGTTGGCTTTCTCTGAGCTATAACTTCTCAGACACTTAAAAGAAATTACTGGCACAGCAGGATAAAATTTTATGAAGGCACAAGAATGATTTTGATTCTGATTAAATCCACCAAGCCCTCCTAGCTTCGGAAATTTGATCGGTGAAATGAAAATTCTAGAGCAACTCCATGAAGCACATGCGAGCTTCCATGAGCGAGGTCTTGTTTCAGAAACAAAGGAAGGTGTTGGTACTTTTTCACCAAATACTCCTCTCTGCCTACTGGACACAGGGTGCTGTGACCTGGCTCCCTTAAGGAACACCACGAGTTGTGAAGGGAAACAAACATGTGCCACTTTTAGGGACAGTCCCGATTGCGTCTGCGGAGCAAGCTTTCTGTCTAGTAGGAGCCACTGGTGACTTTGGGACAGAGGCTATCTATCCCTTAGCTGGGGTCTCCTAATGATGTGCAATTTGCATGTAATGTGAGTTCAAGAAGTTGGCTTTCATGGGTTAAGCCCCTGAGGTTTACCAGTTGCTAGTCACTGCAGCACAGCTTAGCTTAAACCATCTGATTAGAAATTCAAAGGAGATAGCACCTATCAAAAGTCCATCACAGGGGCTGGTGCTGTGCACAGTGGGTTAAGGCCCCAGCCTGCAGTGCCGGCATCCCATGTGGGCGCAGGTTCAAGTCCCGGCTACTCCTCTTCCCATCCAGTTCTCTGCTATGGCCTGGGAAAGCAGTGGAAGGTGGCCCAAGTCCTTGGGCCCCTGAACCTGCATGGGAGATCTGGAAGAATCTTCTGGCTCTTGGCTTCAGATCGGCACAGCTCTGGCCATTGTGGCCATTTGAAGAGTGAACCAGTGGATGGAAGACCTCATCCCTTGACTCCCTCTGATGTCACCTCTTTTCCCAGCCTCCCTCTCTCCCTTGATTCCCTGTTAAGTGGTTCTGGATCCAGCACTTGTCCCATTTTAGATAATTAGCTGCATTTTTTACCCCTGGCTTGAGCTCACAGCACAGCCCTTGTTTGCACGAGCTGCTAAATGCTAACTGGAAATGGTTTTCATTAACACGCACGTGAGAGCCTCAGGGAAAGGTGAACGCAGCTGGGGTGGCTTTAGCAACACTCCCTGCTCAGGTGAGCAGGCTCTGGACCTGCGTTCTCTTCCCACCAAGGTGGTGAAGCACAGCTTTGTTTTCTGAGCAGAGAGCTCAGGTCACCTCTGCAGGAGCCAGCTTGCCAGGGCTGGTTCCCAGCCTCCAGCCCTCCTTGCCCTGGAGCTGGGGGGTCTCAGACGTCCACCTGCAGATGCAGCTCACCTGCAAGGATTTCTCTGGAATCGGGGAAGACCAAGGAGCAGGAAGCCTGCAGGCACCCTGGCTCCCAGGATGGCAAGTCAGGCCTGGCCCTCATGCCCCGACAAAAGCACGGGGCTTCTGTGGAAGTCCCTAGCCTCCTTCTGTGCCTCGGTTTCTGGTCCAAAAACAGGGCCTGGATATCATTCTCTGTCCGCCCTTGACCCACTGAGTGTCCGAGCTGTACACCTGCTCTGCACTCCTCAACTCCTCCCACACAGCTGAGTCACCATTAATGCCAGTAGATTCAGGGGCGGATCCAGCAATCGAGATGCCACTTGGGACATCAAATCCCATGGCACAGGACCTAGATTCGAGTTCTGCCTCCAGTCCTGTTTCCAACTTCCTGCTAATGTGCACTTTGAGAGACAGCAGTGATGGTCCCTGCCACCCACAGGGGATTAGTTTCTGGGCCCCTGGCTTTGGCCTGGTCCAGCGCCACCTGTTGTGAATCTCTGGGGAGTGAGGCAGTGAATGGGAGATATCTATGTCTCTCTGTCTCTACGCCTTTCAAACATGTAAAATGAAACAAATATATATGTGTCAATTCATACGGGCTATTCCCCTTTCTTTCCTGTAGGCTGTCCACAGATGTGTTCATGGGAAGGCTTTGTCCATTTGTCTTTCAGGGACACCTGCCACCTTCTTGGTGCCATCTTGGGCTCATGGATGCTGCCGCAAGTGTGATCCTGGGATTTTCCTGATAAATTATCTTTCCTGCTTGGGTCAGCTCCATCCAGGTGGAATGGATCCTGGTCCAGTCTCCAGCTCTTCCTAAGATGCTGTAGCCCAGCTCTCTTCTGCACCAGGAATCTTCGCGACATTCATGGAAAAATGCATACTATGGAAAAAAAAAAAACAGATGCACAGATTTCAGAATTTATTGCACCAAAATAAACTTCTCTCTTAATTCCATTTTCCCATGAACTTTCTGAAGTGTCTTGGTATTTAACAAAGGTAAGCCTGGGCGAGATGGGAAGATTGATTTAAAGATAAATTAGTAAATTAAAAAATAATGGTGTGTGGTGTAATAGTTAATCTTAAGTGTCAACTTGATTGGGCTAAGGGATGCCCAGGGAGCTGAGCTGGTCAAGCCTTATTTTCGGGTGTGACTGTGAGAGTGGCTTGGGTGACATCAGCATTTGAATCCGGAGAACGAGTACAGAAGGATCCCTGTGGTGGGTAGCTACCTTCCAATCACTGGAGCCTCAAATAGAACAGAAGGCACAGGAAGCCGAGATTACTTGTCTGCTTGAGCCAGAGTGTCCCTCTCCTGTCCTCAGATGTTGTCACTCCTGGTTCCTGACCTGTTGAACTGAGACTGACCACCTGACTCTGCAGCTTCCAACTGGTGGACGGTGCGACTTCTTGACCTCTGTGACCACGGAGTCACATCCTGTTTTGTGCATTTACAGGGTACACAAATATATATGTAAGTGGGAGGGATGGAGATAGAGGGAATTAGAGATGGAGACAGAGGTAGAGGTAGAGGTGGAGGTGGAGGTGGAGGTGGAGATGGAGATGGAGGTAGGGATAGGGATAGAGATAAGGATAGGGATAGAGATAGAGGGAGAGAGAGAAGGAGATAGAGATGATAGAGTTAGAGATAAGAGAGATGGGAGAGAGAAGGAGATAGAGATGATAGAGTTACAGAGATAGAGATAGGGATAGGGACAGGGATAGAGATGATAGAGATAGAGACAGAGTGAGAGAGAGAAGGAGATAGTGCTCGAGATTGTGGAGTTAGAGATAGAGATACAGATTATAGGGGGAGAGAGAGATAGAAACAGAGATTATAAAGATAGAGATGACAGAGATAAAGACAGAGAGATGGAGATGGAGGTGGGGGTGGAGATGGAGATGATAGAGACAGAGGTGGAGATGAGAGAGACAAATATGGAGACCGAGGACGACATGGACACTGTACTTGTTCTGTTTCTCTGGATACTCTTTTTTTTTTTTTTTTTTGACAGGCAGAGTGGACAGTGAGAGAGAGAGAGACAGAGAGAAAGGTCTTCCTTTTGCCGTTGGTTCACCCTCCAATGGCCGCCGCGGTAGGCGCGCTGCGGCCGGCGCACCGCGCCGATCCGATGGCAGGAGCCAGGTGCTTCTCCTGGTCTCCCATGGGGTGCAGGACCCAAGGACTTGGGCCATCCTCCACTGCACTCCCTGGCCACAGCAGAGAGCTGGCCTGGAAGAGGGGCAACCGGGACAGGATCGGTGCCCCAACCGGGACTAGAACCTGGTGTGCCGGCACCGCAAGGCGGAGGATTAGCCTAGTGAGCCGCGGCGCCGGCTCTCTGGATACTCTTATCACTCTATACAGCCACGGCAAAATCATGAAACTGATTCTTGAAGAACCCAATTTTAGGGAACTGTATCCCAGGGGATAATAGAATCCAAATGTCCTGTGCGGTGGAGCTAAGATAGCCTACCTGGTGAGGTAGCTGGTACATTAAGCAGAAAGCTGTATGGGAGACAGAGCAGTTGGGACTCCAACCCGCACTCTGGGATGGGATGCGGGCATTGTAAGTGGTGGCTCACCCCGCTACACCACAGCACCCATCCCAGGAAAGGCACGCTTGACTGAGTGTGTAGGCAGAGCCTACAAAGTCACACCCTGAGAGATCTGAGTCTCCCCCCTAGGCCTGACTCAGCTGCTCCTCCCTTTCTGAACATTATTTAGCTCCAGTGCACCCTACGGATACAAAAGAAAATCATCTCCAATAGGATAAAGGCTCCCCAGGGCAGGTCATTCTGTAGACTTTGCCTGTGAGGTCAGAGCGCCTGGCAGCCAGGTGCACCCTGAACCTTCAAGTGCGATTATGCTTGGGCTCAGCCAGATGAGAATGCAAAGAGCAAAAACCCTGTGCAATGCTCCTGGACCCCTAGTCGATTCTGTAGCAATCATCGTCTGAGTTAGCTAATGGCAGGGTACGAGGACCTCCTACTGCGATTCCATTACCTTGTAATTTTCAGCTTGTTCACTGTCGCAATAAAGCCCCTCTGTCTTATAATTCCCCGGCATTCACGTCTCATCTTCTCGACAACTGAAGTATGTAAGATGCTTTCTGCTGGGGATTCATTGAGATAAGTTATTGAAGTCAAGCAGAGAGGCAGGCTTCCAGCGCTGGGCCATTCATCTCAAAATTTATGGGCTTGCTCCCTGTGGAAGCTCTCATGTAATCACAAACAATGTGCTTTCTAGATGCTTAAAAATTCATAAGTTTCCTGTACAGCCAAGCGGGGGTGGGGTGAGGAGCCCCACGCATTGAGCGATGGGTGGCTCCGAGATGCTCACTTGTTTTTGATGTCATTTCCGTGGAACCAAGATGCTGCCACCATTCGAAGCCTGGTGATGTCCTCACACACTCATTAACCTGGTTTTGGGGTCCACCTGTGCTACCTGCCAGGACCCTCTCTTTCTTTCTGGAAAACTGCTGCTTCCAATATATCCTGGACTCAGAACTATACCCTTCTCTCCACACTGTGTACTCAGACCCTACCTGATTCCTGACCCTTAACAGGGTCTTCTCACTGCTCTCCTCTAAATTGGTGTCCCCCCCCATCCACACCACCTGCCAGCCATCAGCCTTCTTTTTTTGTTTTTTAACATTTTATTTATTTATTTATTTGAGAGGTAGAATTACAGTGAGAGGGAGAGACAGAGAGAAAGGTCTTCCATCTGCTGGTTCACTCCCCAAATGGCTGCAATGGCTGGAGCTGCGCTGATCCGAAGCCAGGAGCCAGAAGCTTCTTCTGGGTCTCCCATGTGGGTGCAGGGGCCCAAGGGCTTGAACCATCTTCTACTGCTTTCCCAGGCCATAGCCGAGAGCTGGGTGCGAAGAGGAGCAGCCGGGATTAGAACCAGCACGCATATGGGATGCCAGCACTACAGGTGGACAATCAACGTACTGCACCACAGCGCCGGCCCCCGCCATCAGCCTTCTGATCCTTCCAGAACAGTGTCCCCAGAGCCGCCCTCTGCAGGAGGAGCTTCTCTCTGCCTTCCAATTGCCAAAGACAGAATCAGGGAAGGCTTGGAAGCCCAGCTAAGTGTGTCGCCCCTGGGAATCCAGCATGATGGCTGCCATGGAGGGGTCCCAGGAAGACTCCAGCAAGGGAACAGAGAGTGGGTCACACAGCTGCTTGGGCTGATGCGTGGGTCACTGTGCTTGCAGTGGGGCAGCGTTCCAGAGAGGCTTTGCGGGCTGAGACTAAAGCACAGATGGCACAAGCATCCTCCTCCCGAGAGCTGGGGCTCACGTTCACCTTTCAGCTTGACCATGGCTTGTGACCACTTCGGTTAATAGTGGATGGCAGACGTGTCCCTAGGTGTCCTCTGAGGTTTCCAATTGGCTCCCAGAACTCCCACGTGTCATATACATCTGGCTGCCATGTTACCGGGAAGCCCAAGCCACTTGGAGGGACCACGAGAAGGGGCTCTGGTCCACGGCCTCAGCACAGCCCAGCTTCTGAGTCTTTCCACGCTGGGTACCAGTGTCATGAGTGCAAAATCCCCCAGAGGATCCCAAATCCCAGCCACTGGGGGTCCTCCCCCTCTGTTTTCCGATAAGGCATCCCAGCTGGTCTTACCCAAGTTCTAGTCTTACAGTGAGATGAATCCAAAGCAGAGATGTGGATAGTTTGCAAGAACGGAAGCAAGATTGACTTACAGAGCCTGACATGGGTGCGGGCAGCCTCAAGACGAACTGCCCCCACCCACCCAGGCTGAGGCTGTGCTAGGACAGCTCCTGATTGCACAGTCAAAGGAGGCGAGGCTTAGGGTGGGGCGTGCGTGGTGGGCTCCAGGAAGGCGTCCTAGCATCTCGAAATTGAGGCTTGGCTGCCTGACGAGGAGCAGGTGTGCCAAGGCTTCAGCCGGGCTGAATTGGCATGGAAGGTGATGGGATTTGGGCATCGCACACACCTTGGTTTCGGTTGTCCTTAACTCCTTGTCCTTAGCTCCTTGATGTATACTCACATCAATCTGAAGCTCCCTAGATCCAGACGTCCTTCTTTCCGGACATCCCGAAGCACAGATGAGCCATCCATGTTGCATCGGTCCATAATACTGCCCCTCATCATGTTGGATTCCCAGGGTCACCTGTAAGCACAGTCAAAGGCTATTAGTATTTTTAGGCTGCTGGATTTGGTATGGTCGGTTCCATGGCCATGGCCATAGTATCTAGTTCTCCAAACAGATCCTCCACCCAAATTCTGGCCTTTTCCCTCCAGGACGAAAGGGGAAGAAAGTTCTGAGATTTGATGACTCAGATGGTGCTCCCGTTTGGCCACGAGACCAAGGACAGACACATTTTGATGAGGGGCTTGAAGCCTGGAGCAGAGCCCAGGGACTAGACTCTACCCAGGGTACCACAAGGAAGGCCCTGGGAGCTGATGCTCCCACAGACGATCTGGACACGAACGGCAGGTGCAGAGGGAGAAGAGGTGCCACAGAGTCAAGGTCACCCAATTACATCTGGCCCCATTTGACCCCTGGGCAAAACAGTATCTAAATCTTCTAGAAATCCGGATTTCAGCTTGGTTCTATTCACGCGGGAAGCACCCAGGCACAGACCAGAAGCACCCCGAGTCTGGAGAATCCAGGCTTCTTCCAGGGTTTGCTGACTCTCTGGAACATCACTAAGCATTTCAGAATCCTATTAAAAGCCTTCCCAGACATCACAGCCCCAGGGAAGCCAAGGTACATCCTGCCTTTCGGTTCTGCCAATAGCAGGGGTCCCTGCATGTGAAGGGGGTGCAGGCTGAGGCTTTCCCGTCCCATGTCATCAGGCTCAGAGGACATCAGACAGGCTCTGAGCCCAAGTGTGGTTTGCAAAGGACAGCTTTGGCAGCAGCGCCCTCAGGCCGAGCGCACCGCTTTGCCAGCTGGCTGCAGGGGAGAGCCGGGGAAAGCCTCATTAAGCCACCGCAAGCCAGCCTGAGAAGCGACAGAGCGGACTGCAGCTGCCTCGCCAGCCTGCCAGCTGATTGCCTGTGATCCCGGTCCGTCTGCGGCCAGCGTGCCTGCTGACACAGCCTGTTGTGGCAGAGACCTTATTATTGCAAATCCCATTCCCACCCCGTAGATGCCTCAGAAATTGCAAACGTGTCTGCTGTGGCCCGCCTGCAGGCAGGGTCATGCACAACAGCCACAGGCCCCCCACTGTCCCCCACAGGCTCATACACCTGTCTGTAGCACCCAAGGTCAAAGTAGACAACGGCCTTTAACTCTGGGCTGCTGAACACCGGCCAGACCCTCGCCTGGGCCCTTGTGCAGAAGCCAAAGAGGCTTCCTCTTCAAAAAGCAATGCCTTTCTTTTCTTTTCTTTTCTTTTCTTTTTTTTTTTTTTGACAGGCAGAGTGGATAGTTAAAGAGAGAGAGACAGAGAGAAAGGTCTTCCTTTGCCGTTGGTTTACCCTCCAATGGCCGCCGCGGCTGGCGCATTGCGCTGATCCAAAGCCAGGAGCCAGGTGCTTCTCCCGGTCTCCCATGGGGTGCAGGGCCCAAGCACTTGGGCCATCCTCCACTGCACTCCCTGGCCAGAGCAGAGAGCTGGCCTGGAAGAGGGGCAACTGGGATAGAATCCGGCGCCCCAACCGGGACTAGAACCTGGTGTGCCGGCGCCGCAAGGCGGAGGATTAGCCTAGTGAGCCACGGCGCCGGCTTTCTTTTCTTTTTTAAAAAAGATTTATTTTATTTATTTGAAAGACAGAGTTACAGAGAGAGGGAGAGACAGAGAGAGAGAGAGGTCTTCCATCAGCTGGTTCACTCCCCAGATGGCCTTAATGGTCGGAGATGTGCTGATGCGAAGCCAGGAGCCAGGAGCTTCTTCCAGGTCTCCCACACAGGTGCAGGGGCCCAAGGACTTGGGCCATCTTCTATTGCTTTCCCAGGCCATAGCAGAGAGCTGGATCGGAAGTGGAGCAGCCGGGACAGGATGCCGGCGCTTGAGGCCAGGGCGTTAACCCGTTAGCCATAGCACCGGCTGCGCAATGCCTTTCAATTGTCTCCATTTGATCGGGTTGTGATCCTCTAGAAGCTATTTTTTATGATTTCTCAAACACTCTGTGTTTTGAAATTTTAATTTATTTCAAAGATGGAGAGCCAGAAACAGAGAGAGAGAGAGAGAGAGAGAGAGAGAGAGAGAGAGAAAGAGAGAGAGAGAGAGAGAGCACGCACTCTCATCTATGGGGTCACTTCTCCAATGCTGGTACTGGCAGGAGCTGGGCCACACTGAAGCCAGGGGCTCTCTCTGGTTCTCCCCAGTGGGTGGCAGGGATCCCGTACCTGGACCATTGCATTAGCTGCCTCCCTGGGTGGCAGGGTTTGGAAGCCAAGTCCAAACTCAGACTCAGGCACTTGGATAAGGGATGTGGGTGTCTCGACTGGCGTCTGAACCATGACACCAAACACCTGACCCTTAGAGACTACATATTTTTAGAAGAATCCTAGCTGGGCTAATTGCTGCCGAAAGATGTGAGGCTAATACTTACTGAACAGTTACTCTGTGTCACGCCTTATGCATTAAACTTCATCCTCACCTCGGTTAAATAGCTACTAGCTGGATTTCCCTGGTTATAAGTAATTTGCTCCTACCACCCCATACCCATTGGCATGGCTGAAATGTATAGGACTGGTAAACCAAGTATGGATAAAGAATCAACGATGATGGGGCCAGGCCAAAGCCAGGAGCCAGGAGTTCAATTCAGGTCTCTCACATGAGTGGCAGGGACTCATGGATGTGAACCATCACTGCTGCCTCCTCGGGTGTGCCTGAGCAGGAAGTGGGGCTTGCATTTCGGCACTCACACGTGGGAAGCAGGCATCCCAAACGGCATCTTAAAACCGCCAGACCTGGGGCTGGCACTGTGATGTAGTGGGTAAAGCTGTTGCCTGCAATGTCAGCATCCAAGATGGGCACCGGTTCGAGTCCTGGCTGTTCCACTTCTGATTCAGCTCTCTGCTATGGCCTGGGAAACAGTAGAAGATGGCCCAAGTCCTTGGGTTCCTGCACCCACATGGGAGACCCAGAAGAAGCTGCTGGCTCCTGGCTTCAGACAAGTGCAGCTCCAGCCATTACAGCCATCTGGGGAGTGAACCAGAGGATGGAAGACCTCTCTATCTCTCTCTGCCTCTCTGTAACTGTGCCTTTCAAATAAATAAATATTTTTAAAAAACCACCAGACCAAATGCTTGCCCCTCAAACTGTGTTCTTAAGATACAATGCACTCTAGGCCGGCGCCATGGCTCAATAGGCTAATCCTCTGCCTTGCGGCGCCGGCACACCGGGTTCTAGTCCCGGTCGGGGCACCAGATTCTGTCCTGGTTGCCCCTCTTCCAGGCCAGCTCTCTGCTATGGCCCAGGAGTGAAGTGGAGGATGGCCCAAGTTCTTGGGCCCTGCACCCACAAGGGAGACCAGGAGAAGCACCTGGCTCCTGGCTTCGGATCAGCGTGGTGCGCCAGCTGCAGCGGCCATTGGAGGGTGAACCAATGGAAAAGGAAGACCTTTCTCTCTGTCTCTCTCTCTCTCTCACTGTCCACTCTGCCTGTCAAAAAAAAATTTAAGATACAATGCACTCATTGATTGCATTTTGGACCTCGTTAAAAGGGGTTTTCTTACAAAACAAATATTGGAGCTTTTAGCACAAGTTAGCCTGACACTGAAGTCTCTACTGTTGCCTCCAGATGCTGGCGTGTGTGAAGATGTTTCTCCCAGGACAGCTACCATGACAAGGAAGCAGGGCCTGGGCTCTGGGGAGGGACAGGGGCCTCAGGCTGAGCAGGTGCCTAAGAAGAGGGTCTCTAACTTTCTGAGTGCGATGAACACTCAGAATACATCCACTGGCCCTGAGGCATCTTGACATCTGTGTCCTCCTGCAGGAAGGAAAGAAAGAATTTTCATCTCAGGAGGTACGACAGCTCTGTGGGTCTCCCCGCCAAGCTTTATCACAATATGCCTCTCAAACAAAACTTGTGGATGTTTAACGTGCACTGGGGCAGGCGCTGTGGTGCAGCCGGGTAAGGTGCCACATGAAATGCTGGCATTCCCATGTTGGATTCAAGTCCTGGCTGCTCCACTTCTGAACCAACTTCCTGCTAATGCACCTGGGAAGGCAACAGAGGACGACCCAAGGGCTTGGGCACCTGCAACCATATGGGAGACCTGGATGGAGTTCCTGGCTCCTGGCTTCAGCCTGGCCTAGCTCCACCTGTTTCCACTATTTAAGGAGTTATCCAGTGGATGGAAGACTCTCTCTCTCTCTCTCTCTCTCTCTCTCTCTCTCTCTCTCTCTCCCCCTTTAAAAAGTACAACTTTATGCTTTGATAGATGTATGCATTGTGAAATCATCACAACAAGCTACTTAATATATCCATCCAACATCCTACCACTCTCTTTTTTTTCTTCCTTTCTTTTTTCTTATCGTGGTAAGAACACAATCTAGCTTTTAGCAAATTTCAGCAAGCCCTGTTGTTAGCTTGATTTCTGATTTATTCTCAGGATTCATTGATTCCACACAACTGAAACTTTGCCTCCACGGAGTGGCACAACCCCAAGCCCTGGCAAACACCTGTCTCCTTTCTGTTTTTATGAATTAGACATTTTTAGATTCTGTAGCATCTATAAGTAAGTGAGATCATGCAGTACCCATGTCTTGGTCTCTGCCTTATTTTCCTTAGCATAATGTCTGCCAGCTTCACCCATGCTGTCACAAATGTTGCCAAAGAAAGTTTTCTGGGGTCTGCATTGTAAAGCTGCCGCCTGCAATGCTCACATCCTGTATGGCTGCCGGTTCGAGTCCCCACTATTCCATTTCCAATCTAGCTCCCTGATAATGTGCTTGAGAAAGTAGCAGAGGATGGTCCAAATGCATGGGCCCCTGTACCCACGTGGGTGACCTGGAAGAAGCTTCTGGCTCCTGGCTTCAGTCCAGTCCAACCTGGGCTTTTGTAGCCATTTGTGGAATAAAACAGCAGGTGGAAGATCTCTCTCTCTCTCTCTCTCTCTCCCCACCTCCTCTAATTCTGCATTTCGAATAAATAAGTACTAAGAAATAAGGATTTTCTCCTTCGTAAAAGATGAATAAAATTCGACACTTCTTTATCCATACGTTGACTTTTGTTGCATGCATGTCTTAAGTATGATTCCGTAACACCACTTCACGGTACTCACGAAAGGACGCCAGAGGTTGGTCAAAGCATGAAACGGAAAGATCAGTATTTAGAGGCCTGCATTGTGGTAGAGCAGGTTGAGCTGCTGCTTACAACATTGCCATCCCAACCTGAAGCTCAGGTTCCAATCCAGCTCCCTGCTGACGCACCTGGGAAAGCAGCAAGTGATGCCTCAAGTGCTTGGACCCCTGTCACCCCTGTGGGAGACCTGGATGGGGTTCCAGGCTCCTGACTTCATCCTGGCCCTTCCTGGCCCTGGTCATTTGGGGAGTAAACCAGCAGTTGGAAAATCTCTCTCTCTCTCTGCAACTCTATTTTTCACATAAATAAAAATAACTCAATTAAAAGTGTTTATTTTAGGCCGGCGCCGTGGCTCAACAGGCTAATCCTCCACCCAGCAGCGCCGGCACACCGGGTTCTAGTCCTGGTTGGGGCTCCGGATTCTGTCCCGGTTGCCCCTCTTCCAGGCCAGCTCTCTGCTGTGGCCAGGGAGTGCAGAGGAGGATGGCCCAAGTGCTTGGGCCCTGCACCCCATGGGAGACCAGGAGAAGCACCTGGCTTCTGCCATCGGATCAGCGCGGTGCGCTGGCCACAGCGCACCAGCCGTGGCGGCCATTGGAGGGTGAACCAACGGCGGCAAAGGAAGACCTTTCTCTCTGTCTCTCTGTCTCTCACTGTCCACTCTGCCTGTCTAAAAAAAAAAGTGTTTATTTTGGTGCAAAAAAACTTAAATCTTTGCTTAACTTTTACATACTATACATTTTATGAAGTTTTTGAAGATCCTTTGTGTTCATGGATTTTGAATTGTTTTGCAGCCAAACAAACTTCGTGTGTTTCATTTCCATGAACTTTTTGAAGCTGGCTCATATATGCAAAGCCAATGAGGTTGGTACCTCTGGAAGTAGCCATCCGCTCATATTCATGGTAGCTTTGTTCATAGGAGCTCAGATACAGAAGGTGAGATCAGTTCCCAATCAGATCCTCTGGGGAGCTTGTTAGAAATATCGAGTTCTTTTTAAAAATGCTTTGAGAACCCTCCAAACTGTTTTCCATAATGGCTGCTCTCAATTTACATCCCCTGCTACAGTGCACAGGGGTTCGCCCACCTCCACATCCCCACCAACACCTGCCTTTTAAATACTAGCCTTCCTGACAGATATTGGGATATAACAATGTAGTGCTGATTTGCCTTTCACAGATGATTTGTGAAGTTGCACTCACTCCTTTTCATGTACCCGTTGGTCAGATCCAGCAATCCCACTTCTGGGTGTTTGTCCACAGGAAATAAAATCAGTGTGTCAGTGTGATGGTGCTCAATGCACCATTATTCACATTAGCCAAGACGTGGAAACCAACCAAAATGTACATTGACAAGCGAATGAATAAAGAAAACATCGTGTATGTGTACAATGGAGTATTAGTCAACCTTCAGAAGGAAGAAATCTCAGGCCAGTGTTGTGGCACAGTAGGTTGAGTCGCCACCTGATTGCTGCCATCCCATATGGACGCTGGTTTGAGTCCCAGCTGCTTCTCTTCCAATCCAGTTCCTTGCTGGTGAGCCTGGGAAAGTAGTGGATGATGGCCCAAGTACTTGGGCCCCTACACCCACATGGGAGACCCAGATGAAGTTCCTAGCTCCAGCCTGGCCTAGCCCTGGCTGTTGTTGCAATTTAGGGAGCAAACCAGCAGATGGAAGATCTCTGTGTGTGTGTGTGTGTATTTGTTTTTCTCTATATCTATGCCTTTCAAATAAATTTTAAAAAGAACAAGGAAGAAATCCTGCCATTTACAAAAACCTGATCAAACCTGGGTGCAATTATGCTAAGTGAAATAAGTTGGATCCAGGGGGAAAAATAATTCCATGTATATGATGAGGTGTCTGGAGTAGTCAGATTGGTAGGCACAGACCAAAGAGTGGTGCTTGCCAGGGACTGGGGGAAGGGTGTAACAGGAGCTGTTGGCCAAAGGGCACACAGGCTGGCATTTATGGAGATGTGATGGACAGCATGGTGACAGTAGTTGAAGAAAGTGTATTGTGGTGGCACAGCAGGCTAAGCCACCACTTGTGACGCCAGCATTCCCATATCGGAGCACTTGTTCACGTCCTGGCTGCTCTGCTTCTGATCCAGCTCCTTGCTGATGTGCCCAGGAGGCAGCAGATGTCAGCTCGAGTGCTTGGCTCCCTTCCAGAGGTGTGTGAGACCCAGATGGAGTCCCTGGCTCCTGATTTCTGATCATTGGGGACAATGCGAATTCGATGTTTCCTCCCAGCTCCACTGCTTCCCATGTGGAATTGCCGCCAGGCTGTTGTCAAATCACCTCACCAGCCACAGTTATCACTGAGCCTGGAGTGGCCCCTGTGGCCACCTTGCAGCAGCTTCTGGAACTGGGAAAGTCCTCACCTCTTTGAGCTTTCCCCACCCCCATTTCTCTGTGGTTAAAGGCTGATCAGCAAAGACTCATTGCCTGTTCCCAGAAAGCAGCAATACCTCCTCTAGGGATCCAGTCTCTGCCATGCCTCCCTTTCTCTTTTAAAAAATAAAATAAAAATTACAGGGGGCTGGTGTTGTGGCATAGTAAGTTAAGCTGCTGCCTGCAGTGCCAGCATCCCATATGAGCACTGGTTCAAGTCCTAGATGCTCCACTTCCAGACCAGCTCCCTGCTGGTGCACCTGGGAAAGCAGTGTATGAAGGTGGCCCAAGTACTTGGGCCCCTGTACCCATGTGAGAGAACTGGTTGAAGCTCTTGGCTCCTGGATTCCAACTGACGCAGCCCTGGCCATTACTGCCATTTGGAGAGCAAACCAGCAGATGGAAGATCTCTCTCTCTCTCTCTCTCTCTTTCTGATTCTTTCTTTCCCCAGTTAACTTGTACTCATCCTTAAGATAATTCACATACGCCACACTTTTTTAACGAAAGATTTATTTATTTATTTGAAAGAGTTACACAGAGAGAGGAGAGAGAGAAAGCTCCTCCATCCACTGGTTCACTCCCCAACTGGCTACAATGGCCAGATCTGCGCTGATCCAAAGCCAGGAGCCAGGAGCTTCTTCTGGGTCTCCCACATGGGTGCAGGAGCCGAAGGACTTGGGCCAGCTTCCACTGCTTTTCCAGGCCATAGCAGAGAGCTGGATTGGAAGTGGAGCAGCTGGGACTCGAACAAGCACCCATATGGGATGCCGGCACTGCAGGCAGCATCCTTACCCAGTATACCACAGCGCTGGCCCCCACGCACTTCTTCTGGCAGAGTATCCTCTGATCTTCCAGGGACAAAACCTCTATTTTATAATCTCTTAAATTATGTATTCTCCTTCACAGCAATGAGGATAATTATGACCTTTTTAGGAACAAGCTATGCATGGACTTCAAACTGTTTACAACAAAATACATTTACCTTCTGATCCCCTTTGTCTGCCAACATTCCGAAGGACTCTCATAGACACGTGCACAAACACACACACCATCATCTACTGAAGGAAAAATTGAACGAGAATCATCTAACGCCAATTCCTCAGGTCGGAGACGAGGCAACAGAAGCTTGGTGAGGGTAAGTGAGACTCCTTGGTATAGTCACTGCAAGGGAGTGACTGCGCTGAGACCAAGACTAAGGGCTTTGACATCCTGAACCCACATCACCTTCTCTGATGTCGCCATTCCTGCTGTATCAAGTGATGACTCGGTTTGAGAAAAATGAAAGGGAGGCAAGGAAAAACTCAAGGAGTTTTTCATGAAATGGTCTATTTTGGGCTATGCTCAAAGCGAAAGGACAGCGCACAAAAGAAATCACAAGAAGAAGCAGGGGAGATGATAAGCAAAGTACTTGACAGGCATAATAACGAACAAAAACATTCCCGCTTATTGTTTATCTAATTTTGAATTTTAATGAATAGCAGGCATGGTAATTACTCAATTCCTATGTTTATATAAAACCAACACATGAAACCTCACAGTTCGATATTTATGAAGTGTCAGGTTCCATGAAATCCTCACTTTTGCAATTAGAAGGGGAGTTATTCATTAACATTTCCAACTAGATAAATAAAGAATAGCGTTGTTATTTATTCATTAAAATTTTAAAAACTGGAAATTACGCACTCATCTTTTGGGTGTAGCCATCTCATTTAATTAGCCAGGAGTCAAATACTACTAAGAAGCATCTGTCTAAACACCTAGAAATACACGGGATTCTCATTAGCGAGCGCAATGACTTCACCAGGTTAACAATTCAAGTTCTTCTTCCACGTGCCTTGAGGAATCGTGGCCAGAAGTAGAATGGTTTAGATAGAGCCCTGACTTTCGGGTCAGGTGGAGGTGGGGGTTGAATTATTTTCATTCTGGGTGACCCTTGGTAATTGGCTCAGACATTCTGAAATTGAGTCTTTGATCTGTAAAATGGGATTATAATCTCACTGCACAGGGTCCTGGGAGGCATTCAAAAATATGAAGCAGAGTGAGTGGCTTGGGATATGTTTGCATGGGTTGTAATGACTGTACCATCTCTCTGGCCCCAGCTCTGGCTGGAATAAGCATCTGACGTTCTGCAGGTGGTTCTTCTTGATCTAATCAGGCAAGAGTGGGGAACAAGCAGCCCACGGGCTCTATAAGGACTGCTCAATGTGGTCTGGCCCTGCCAAGGCAACCACCAGCGAGAATCGTAATTCAACACATCTACAGCGGGCTAATTTTTGTTTTAAGATTGATTTATTTATTTGAATGGCAAAGTTACAGACAGTGAGAGGGCGAGAGATAGAAAGGTCTGCCATCGCTGGTTCACTCCCTAGATGGCTGCAATTGTTGGAGCTGGGCCAATCCAAAGTCAGGAGCCAGGGACTTCTTCTGGTCTCCCATGCAGGTGCAGGGACCCAAGGACTTGGGCCATCTTTCCACTATGTTCCCAGGCCATAGCAGAGAGCTGGATCAGAAGAGGAGCAGCCAGGACTCAAACTGGTGCCCATATGGGATGCCACAGTGCTGACCCCAGCTGGCAAATTTTTAAGTGGATAATTTTGGGTGGCTGGTGAATGATGTTATAAATATCCAAAGGGCCCTGGGCAGACAAAGGGTTGCCCTCCCCTGAATGGGCAGATCAGTGTAGCCAGAGCAGTCACCCACCCACAACCTAATGGCATTTGAGGCTGCCAGGAGGCTCCCCACCGGTGGGTTGAGGACCAGGGCTCTGAAGTCAAAGCTCTTGATGTAATAGGCAGGGATAATGCTTTTGTCTCATCACTGCATCCCCAGGGACTAGTATTGAGCATACAGGAAGTACTGCTACCTAGCCTCCCGAAGCATGAGCAGAGAGCTGGATCAGAAGCAGAGCAGCTGGGACTCGAACATGTGCTCCAATATGGGATGCCAACATCACAGGTGGTGGCTTAATCCACTGTACCAAACTGCTGTTCCTCAAAGCCCAAGAAAATCTACCCTAACATTCCAGAGAAAAGCAAACCCTCAGAAACCAAGGGCTGGGGCTGAACAATGAGCTGGCGCATTGGATGAACCGGAAGGAAACAGAGTGGGATGATACCTCTAGGGTGGGTGTGGGAGAATCGTACAGTGGGAGATGGAAATCTCTCTCTGAAGCCACATGGTAAAGGAACAGCACGACACAGCACGGAAGCACAAAGGAAGTGTTAGGGGATATCCATCAGAACCCTGAATACTCCATATGGGCAATTTTATACCACAGTCAAGTCAGCTGCACTCTGAGGCCCCCTTGAGTTGGGGTGAGGAACTGCACCAAAGCTGAAGAATGATAATGGCCGTGATGGAGCACAAGGCGCTACGGGAGCTCTTCCGGGGTCACCTAAGCGAGGTTCCAGGTGTGTCCCCAAATAGGTTCTTCTCATTGGATTCATTCACAGGAGACATTTTGCTGGTTACTCACCATTCTTGATTTCCTCTAAACTGTTGTGAGCTGCTGACCAATGGATTTAAGAATATCAAAGCTTAAAGTGACCTCAGATTGGATCTCATAGATACCCGGAATATACTCCTTCTCTTCACTTATTGCCAGGAGAAAAAAAAAAAGAGGTTCAAAAATGCATACGTGATTTTCTAAAAAAAATTGCTGGAGATTACAACCAAGATGGATCTGACAATTTCTTGTTGAACATTTCTGGTTGATTGCATGCTTATTGGCAACAGAGGTGCTAAGTCAAGTTGAACTGTGTTGTCCCCCCAAAAATGCATACACTGAAATCCTAAGCCTAATATATCAGAATGTGACTGTATTGAGAGAGCAGAGAAAGAGAGAGAGAGAGAGAGAGACCAAGCTCACTCACTGGTTCATTCCCCAAATGTCTGTAAAAACCAGGGCTAGGCCAGGCCAAAGGCAGGAGCCTGGAATTCAATCTGGGTCATGCCAAGTGAGTGACAGGAACCCAAGTATTGGAGTCATTACCTGCTGCTTCCCAGGGTGCCCACTGGCCAGAAGCTGGAATCAGAAGTGGAGCTGGGACTTCATTCTGCCATGGCATCTTAATTACTATGCCAAACACCTGCCTCTGGAGATAGGGCCTTTAAGGGATTAATCGAATTAAAGTCAGGTCATCAAGGTGGAGCTTAACCCAATGTATCTGGTGCCCTTCTAAGAACAGGAAACTTGGGAAGGGACACATTCATAGGGAAGGTGGTTTGAAGCTGCAGGGAGAACACACTGACCTACCAGTCAAGGAGGGAGGCCTTAGAAGAAACCAACCTTGCTGACAGTTTGAGCTGTCGGAAACAATCGATGTCTGTAGCTTAAACCATCCAGCCTGTGCTGTTCTGTCATGGCAGCCCCAACAAACCCACACAGATCTTACTCTCTTCTACCTGCAAGGCAGATTTTCAAAAAGAGAGAGAGACAAAAGAGCTCTGCAACACAATAGAATTGGTTTCTTTCCCCTGTCCAGACTTCCAAAAGGCTTATTTGTAGCCCAAACTTAGACTTGGGTTGCCATGGCGGTGAAGTCACCACATCAAAGCATGAGAACCACCAGTGTGTATTTGAACTCAAGCCCACAGAAGCTGTTATCTCTTCCAATGCTCACATTCCTTGCCCCAGGATACTGCCATCATCCAAGATGGCTTTGAAATGTAGAAATCCTGAGTTATCCAAAAAATCCAAGACTTTAATTGACCCTGTTAGATGGCGGCTGTGTTGGAAGATCAGGCTGAGTTGAAAGGTGGGCTGAAGCTTTTGAGGTGCCTGCAAACAAGGCTGTTATGCCTGCAGAACTTGGGGAGTTCTTTTAGGGTAAGACATTGCCTAATCCCTCACCCTTCACGAAGATGCAGAGGTGTGGGAAGATAAACTCCACACACACTTCTGGCTGGACTTGGGGCATACTGAAACAAGGTTAATGCCAGTAGTTTGGGGATTCTATTTAGATAATAAATAGTAATAGCTGGATTTCAGATTCAAAGTAGTTATTCTTTAGTGACTACACATCATGGACCATAGTAATATTAGCATGCTTTTTGGCATAGCAAGAGTGGGAGAGTTGAAGTCAGAAAACGTGGACTCCCTAAGTAAGTCAGCCATTCTCCCCCAAACAGGTGTCTCCCAACCTGAAGAGCATCCATTCCATACCTGTGGCTTACACTGTTGGCAGCCTCACGTGGGAGCTCATTGGTGATGCACTTGAAGAATTCCAAATGTCAAGATAAGGTAGGAACTCCTTCCTCTTTAAAGAGAGATTATGCTGGGGCCAGCGCTGTGGCGCAGTGGGTAAAGCTGCAGCCTGCAGTGCCAGCATCCCATATGGGTGCCAGTTCGAGTCCCAGCTGCTCCACGTCCAATTCATCTCTCTGCTATGGCCTGGGAAAGCAGTGGAAGATGGCTGAAGTCCTTTGGCCCCTGTACCCATACCCACATGGGAGACCTGGAAGAAGCTCCTGGCTGCTGGGTTCAGATCTGCACAGCTCCAGCCATTGAGGCCAATTGGGAAGTGAACCAGCAAATGGAAGACCTCTCTCCCTGCCCTTCTCTGTAACTCTGACTTTCAAATAGAATAAATAAATCTTTAAAAAGAGAGAGATTATGCTTTTAACAATAGGATAATAGCAGCTGAAATATTTGCGGTCACAATTTTTCATGATCACTACCTTCCTGCTCTAGTATAAGCTTTTTTTTTTTTTATGAAGAAAAGAAGTTTATTTGGAAACACAGTTCTAGAGGTTCAAGGAATTCCATTTGGTGGTGGCCTCTTGCTGACAGTTTCTTTGGTAGCATATAACATCATAGGGAAAGACAGAGTATATATAGATATAGATATAGATATAGATATAGATATAGATATAGATATAGATAGCTCTAATCTCTCTCCCCCTTTCTTAAAAAATGGAGGTTCAATTTTAATGACCTTATTTAATTCTTTTTTTTTTTGACAGGCAGAGTGGACAGTGAGAGAGAGAGACAGAGAGAAAGGTCTTCCTTTTTGCCGTTGGTTCACCCTCCAATGGCCGCCGTGGCTGGCGCGCTGCAGCCGGCGCACCGCGCTGATCCCAAGGCAGGAGCCAGGTGCTTCTCCTGGTCTCCCATGGGGTGCAGGTCCCAAGCACTTGGGCCATCCTCCACTGCACTCCCTGGCCACAGCAGAGAGCTGGCCTGGAAGAGGGGCAACCAGGACAGAATCCAGTGCCCCAACCGGGACTAGAACCTGGTGTGCCGGCGCCGCAAGGTGGAGGATTAGCCTGTTGAGCCACATCGCTGGCCGACCTTATTTAATTCTAAACACTTACCAAACTACTAACCTCAGCAGTAGAGTCAGATTAAGTTTTCATCCTCTTAATACATCACAATAGAGATTAAATTTCAGCATCAATTCTAGTTGGACAAGCCACATTTAAACCATAGCACTGTTTGATCAATCACTTTTGATCAACATAGTATTGAAGTCCTAGCCAGGGCAAGTAGGCAAAAGAAAGATACCCAGATTGGAAAGGAAGAAGTTCAGGTGTCCTATTATAAGCTTTTAAGATGATTTTAGACAAGGAAAACAGTTCTACTAGATTTTCATGCAGAGTACCCCTATGCCACCACTTTGCATACCCACAGTACAATGATCAAAGTGAAGGAGTTAGTCTCAAGGCAAGACTACCCACTGAACTACAGCCATCACCTGAAATACCCCAGCTTCTGCACCGAGGTCATTTCTCTGCTCCAGATTCTAACCCAGCATCCCCCACGGCCTTACCTTAGCAAGACTCCTTAGCCTCTGCCAACCTGTGACAAGCCTCTCCTTGTCCGTCACCACTTTGAGACTCAGTTATAGATCGCAACCTGCTGTGTTTGGATGTGTCTGATGTTCTCTTCTGGTTAGAGTGAGGTGATGCCTTGTTGGGAAGGTATATGTCAAGATGTTATGGTTTTCTCAGCGTGAACCGGGGAGTACCTGATGCTGCTATGTTCTGTAGCAACCAGGTGTTAACCTGATGGCTTGTTTAATGTGGTATCTAGGGGATCTCTCCGTAGCAATGTGACTAATTTCTCTTTCTAATTCACGGATATTTATTTTTGGAGAGATGCTGTGAGATTATACAAAACCACGTTTCTCTTTAAACTTGTACCCACGGATTCTAGTATCCCTCAGTGAATCTTTGTAACTGTGGAGTTATATTGATTTTCTATTTCCTTCATTCTATTTCCTTCTGCACAATTGTTTAAAGTACTTTTGCAAGGAAGAGTTAGCTGTCAATTGTTCCCATGCATTTATATCAACATGAACTCATAGATGTGTATTGTAGATTTGCGGGGGTTAATCCAGTCCCAGCTTGGGCCACTGGGAACTGCTTCAGCATTAGTGTCTATTGTCTTTTTAACATGCCCCCTTTTTATGTCTTTTGGTTTAGCTGGTGGGTTGATTGGTTGGCTGACAGATTGGTTCATTGGTTGGCTGGGTGGTTTAGTTTTTGCTTTGTTTTTAGCTATTCTTTACTTTCTGTCAAAAAAAAAATGATCTGTACAAATTCATCTTGCATTTGACTTCCATAGCTCTACCATTATTTTTTAAAATTTATTTGACAGGTAGAGTTACAGATAGTGAGAGAAAGAGACAGAAAGGTCTATCTTCCATTGGTTCACTCCTCAAATGGCTGCCACGGCCGGTGCTGCACCGATCCGAAGCCAGGAGCCAGGCACTTCTTCCTGGTCTCCCATGTGGGTGCAGGGGCCCAAGCACCTGGGCCATCCTCCACTGCCCTCCAGGTTACTGCAGAGAGCTGGACTGGAAGAGGAGCAGCCGGGAGTAGACAAGCCGGGGTGCCCATATGGGATGCTGGCGCCTCAGGTGGAGGATTAACCAAGTGAGCCACCGCGCGGGCCCTAGCTCTACCATTATTTTTAAAAATGCATTTATTTTCATTTTATTTGAAAGACAAGGAGACAGACATAGAGAGGTCTTTCATCCACTAGTTCACTCCCCCAAATGTTAGATCTTCAAGTTACATCTAAGCTAGGATCCCGGAACTTAATCCAGGTCTCCCATGTGTGTGGCAGGGATCCAACCACTTGAGTCGCCATCTTCCACCCCTCAGGGTGTGCATTAACAGGGAGCTGTATTTGAAGAGGAAGAGCTGGGACTCTTACCAGATATTCCAATATGGGATGCAAGTGTCTGCAGTGGTGGCTTGCCTGCTGTGTCCAATGCCCACCCCCAGATCTCAACAGTTGGTCACTTCTTCACATAACATATATTCTATTAAAAACCACTTAACCCCCCCCACAAACCCATTTCAAAGAAAGTAATAACAAGAAGTACTTTTTTTTTTAATTTATTTATTTTATTTTTGACAGGCAGAGTGGACAGTAGAGGGAGACAGAGAGAAAGGTCTTCCTTTTTGCCATTGGTTCACCCTCCAATGGCCGCCGCGGTAGGTGCGCTACGGCTGGCGCACCGATGTTCCGATGGCAGGAGCCAGGTGCTTCTTCTGGTCTCCCATGGGGTGCAGGGCCCAAGCACTTGGGCCATCCTCCACTGCACTCCCAGGCCACAGCAGAGAGCTGGCCTGGAAGAGGGGCAACCGGGACAGGATCGGTGCCCTGACCGGGACTAGAACCCAGTGTGCCGGCGCCGCAAAGCAGAGGATTAGCCTAGTGAGCCGCGGCGCCGGCTTAAGAAGTACTTTTATCTCCACTTATCTTGGGGATATCTGTTCCAAGACCTCAAGAGTACCAAGCCCTATGTGTCCTATGTTCTTCACTAGTTATCCAAAAGTTTAATTTAAAAATTAGATATAGCAAGATATCCATGATAACAAGTGATGAAAAGGGACAATTGTAAAACTATACTAGAATAAAATAAAAATTATGTGACTGTGATCTTTTTTTGAAAGCATCAAGACAAATACGAACATTTTTGGACCTTAGTTGATCGTGGTAACTGAAACCACAACAGGCAAAACCACAGATAGGAGGGAGCCAGTGTAATTCACCCGTGAAAGACACAATGAGAGCTGGATGTGTTTCCTAGGTTTCCTCCAGCTTCCCTGACCACCACCATCTCTCTCATATAGAAAAGACCATTGAGTCTCCATGGGAAGTAGATACTGGGCGGCTGGTGTGTGATGGGCCCTGGGTCCACCAAGCCCAATGTACTTGATGCCATTTCCTGTATTCAGTTTCTTCTATGAAGAGTTGATTTTAGCATCTGTTCTCTAAACTGACAGTTCTTACTACCCAGGAATAATAATAATAAAAAAAAATTATAGGTAATTCTGTTGTCCCATAGAGAAGGTCACCCAAGTTTGGATTCCAAGATAATGGCTTGGCTGAAGGATCATACTCCCCCCACCCACACACACACACACACACACACATCCCCTGGAGGATGCCTACGGTCTAATAGCTGAAGCTTATAAATATGGTGGATAACTCAAAAAGTCCTTGTAAGAATGGAATTAAAGACAAGCTAGGGGAAGAGGCTTGGCCTGGGTTAAGGGGCCACTTGGGGCTAGGGAGGTGTTGTGGTACAGTGGGTTAAGCCACCACCTGCAATGCCATCATCCTATACTGGAGTGCCAGTTCATGCCCAGGCTTCTCTGCTTTTGACTCCATTCCCTGCTAATGCCCCTGGGAAAGCAGCAGATGATGGTCCAAGCGCTTTCTGCCCTTGACACCAACATGGAAGACCTGGATGGAGTTTCAGGCTCCTGACTTCAACCTGACCAGTCACAGATGCTGTGGGAAGTGAAGCAGTGGATGCAAAATTTCTTTCTCTCTCTGCATCTCTCTCTCTCCTTCTCTGTCATCTGAATAAGAAAGATAAAGTTAACTGTGGTGCAAAAAAAACCCTTGCAATCCACTCATAGTTTTTATCCATTGCATACAATTGCATGAACATTTTGGAGAGGGAGGGGTCCAAGACACTTTGCACCAACATAAACTTATCCTTTAATTCTCTTTTCCATGAACTTTTTGAAGTACTCTGGTATGTTACCTGTCACAGCAAACGTGGTTAAGGACCTTGAGATGAGAAGGTGTTTTTGGCTTTTCCTGATGGATCCAATGTCATCACAAGTGACCCCGTAAGAATCAGAGATGGCCATGTGGTGATGAATTAGCGATACGGGGCCACAAGCCCAGGAATGCGAGCCACCTCTGGAACCCGGCAAAGGCAGAGAAACAGTCTCTCTCCTGGAGCTCCCAGAAGGAATGCCGTCCTGTTAACCCATTTAATTTTCTGACTTACAGAATTAAAAGCACTTCACCTTCTGCTATGTGCAGTTCCTGAGTTAGTGATAATTTGTTACAGCAGCGATAGGAAACTAGTGACAGCCCCGTGTTGGCCAATGTTCACAAGGAAACCTGTGAGTCATCAGGTGGAAGCATCACTGTGTGAGCAGGAAAGCAGTCATAGCGATGCCAACGCAAGGAAGACAGCTCCATTCATAGCCTCACCCTGAGGAAGGGGACACGCATCTCAGTTACACCCTGGTATAGCTGAGTGTTTTAAAACCAGGAGCCTTTGTTTTCCTTGCAACATTTGGATCCTGGTTACTTGCCCCATGCTGCTCACAGAGGCTCCACGTGAAGCTTCCAAACAACTTTTTATTGAATGCCAGCTAAGACTGGAAGCTGTGATCCCATTCTAGTTTTTTTCTCATCCACAAGGCATCTTTTCTAACACTTTGCAGGGCAAGAAAAAAAGCATGGTTTGCAGCTGAGACTAGCAAAGGAAGGCTTCATAAGCCTCCAGCCTCTAACCCAGGCTCCTAACAGCCGTTCAGCACTTGGCTAGGGAGGGAAAGAAAAGAGATTTTTTTCACCACCCCTCTGATGTTCAGGCTTCTATGAACTTGGCTCATCAGGTGCCCACAGGCTCTCAGCTCTGAGTTTGCTTTCTGATACCGATCTGGTTTGATAAATTGGGATTTAGAAATTCCCTGAGTCTCAAGCCAGCTTTATCACTACATTTCTCCATCCACAGGTAAATCAAACATAAGTGACTACAAATGGACAGACCTAGGAGGAGCTCCTGAATCCGGCAACGAGAGATGCTACAGGGGATGGAACAGGCTTGCCTGGGTTTGGTCTCCGAGTTAGAGAGTCTCTCCTGCCTGTATAAGGACCAAGCGCTGTTCTCAGGGAAAGATTAGGTCATTGGCTTGATGTGGCTCAACACAGTTCGTGTCATCCAGGCTGCTAGCCTTTGCCTGCTTCAAAAAAAGGCTTGAGGAGCTTCATTTCCCATTCGCACACCAAGAGATCAAATAGGACTACTTCCCGAGGAAATGAGAACAAACTAGGTGGCACAGAGATGCTCCTATGCCTCAATTATATTCCACCCTCAGGTGGTGTTCTGCTCCTTCAAATGATAGAAAATTGTGCGGTGTTTCTGATGTTTGCGATCTGGATTGATGCTGTCTTCCCTGAATTATTTTCCAGGGGATTTGCTTTTGCAAGGGCTTTCAAAACAGCCAAGTAGCTCGGCTGGCAGGTGGCAGACCTGGCCAGTTGGAAAACGTTTTTGTTTCTCCAAAATGTCACCTAATCAAGGCAAAAGCAAAACACATCAGTTTTGATTCCTGTAGATTTATTTTTATTTTTTTTCCCTACCCTATGAGGGAGGAAGTCAACATTTCAGGGTGTTGCTTGCACTTGTGCTGGTGTTTGGAGGTTGCATTTCATGGCACGCTCACAGGTACAAAACAATCCTGAACCACCTCCTCCTTTTAAGTGTAAGAAAATAGAGTTGTGCATTGCATTTTTTAAGAGCGTGAAGAACTTCAGGAGAACCAGGGTTTAGAAACAGATGTGATGAGGAGGCAACGTCGTAGTGTGGGAAAACAACAGATGTGTTGCTCAGCAGTAAAGTCACTGCTTGGGACACCCACATCCCTGCCATAGAACCTGTGTTCGAGTCCTGACTCCACTTTCCACACACCCTGGGAGGCAGCAGGTTGATGGCTCAAGTGTTTGGGTCCCTGTCATTCAGATGGGAGGTCTGGGTTGAATCTTGGGCTCCCAACTTTGACCTGGCTTAACCCCAGCTGTGGATGGCATTTTGGGAAGTGAACCAATAGAAGGAAGAGCTCTTTGTGGCTATCTGTCTCTGTATCCCTCTTTCTGTCTTTTTGCATTTCAAATAAAAATAAATAAAAAGTGTTTCAGAACTGGATTAGCATCTCTGTATAGCCATTTATCTGCCCTAGGTCTTGAGAAGTTACAGAACCTCTCTGAAGTGCTTATCAAACGAAGACAACAATACCTAAGGGGCTACTGTAATGTTTATGTATGTGTGTGTGCATGAGTGTGTTGTGTGTGCGTGTGTATTTACACATGTAAATAAGTAGCAGACCACAGATATTCCATAAATGATAATTAATGCCTAATCAATAAAAATCTGTAGTGCAGGGTCTTAGTTCACCCGTACAAGGATGGACTGGGTCCAAGGAAAGGTAAATGCGCCACTCACCTGTTCCCCAGCCTCCTGATCCCGGAGACAATCAGACACAGCGGGTTGTCAAGTCTAGCAAGAACTCGTTTATTTCGCGCGTAACAGAGCCTTTTATAACACAAAACTGCAGAGTCTTTGGGGCAGGGCTAAGGACCAACCAATCACTTAAATGGTCATTTTATGGGGCGATTTTTACAGGACTAGCCACATGTCTATACACTTGTTACTAGTTTTGTTACCTCCCCTGATGTTGCATGGCCAATTAGCTTTAGTGTAAACAACTTTAGATTTCACCCACCTTACTTCCTCTGGGCACCATCTTTGAATTGCTTCGTGTAACTAATTTCCCCACATGTAGGGCATCTTAAATTTCAGGGGTTCTGCCAGTGCCTGCTGGGCTCCTGGTGCCTGGTAGTTATGACACTCTGCATTGTATGGTCTCACCTAAAGCAATGGATTCTTTCACTGTAACCAGGACCTGCTGAGAATGTCAGTTATGCAAATTCAATGCGTCAGGCACTATGGGAGACTTTAGGGGAACATTATAAGTCCATAAACAAAAGGATGAGTGTTCATAGTGCCCGTGGCCTGGTGGTGAGGCAGCAATCCCGGGGGAAGGTCTGTGCGTGCCTAGGTGAATCTCCCACACAAAGTGTACGTAAACCTGAGGCTACCTAGAGGCTTTTCAAGAGAGACTCAGCATGTATGACTTTAGAGAATCAATCTCCAGTTTTCATGTTCCATTTCCATTCTTGGTTAAAACTGTTTTAACTGGGGACCAGTGTCATGGCATAGCAGGTTAAGCTGCCTCCTGCAGTGTTGGAATCCCACATGGACAATGGTTCATGTCCCAGCTGCTCCACTTCTAATCCAACTCCCTACCAATGGCCTGGGAAAAGCAGCGGAAGATGACCCAAATGTGTGAGCCCCTGCAACCCACAGGAGAGACCCAGATGAAGCTCCTGGCTCCTGGCTTCACCCTGACCCAGCCCCGGCCATTGCAGCCATCTGGGGAGGGAACCAGCGGATGGGAGCTGTCTCTTTGTGTCTCTGTTTCTCTCTCTCTAACTCTGACTTTCAAATAAATTAATTAATCATTTAAAAAAAAACAAAAAACTTTTAACTAGCAACTCACCTACTATTGAAGTGACAGGGATCCTCAGTTACATAATCTACTTTCTCCTATTTTATAAAGGACAGAGAAGCTTATTGTATATTATTCTACAGGAGAAAAAAAAAACTCTGGGGTTTTGAGCAAGGGGAAATTTAAAATATTAGTTTTGGGACTGAGGAAATACCAGGTCTCAGAACTGAACAAAAAATCGGGTTGCAAGTCAGTTACTTCCTAATTTCTTGCTCTACATTTGAGGATCTGATTACATGGGCAATAAGCAGATCCTGAACCTTAGCTTTTGATGGTACTATATCAAAATGAAGTATGTTGGACAACATGAAAAAGAAAATCCATGTTGTTATTTGTTTTTGAATTCTGCTTCCTTATATTCATTTAACAGCATCACTTTTCTCAGCACATAAATAAATAAAATTCAAAGTGGAAACAAAATTTATATTGACTCTTTTCGTTTAAGGAATGAGCAATATTTATTCACAAATGCATGACCTAAATCAAAATTCCCTTTCCATCTTACGCAGAGATGTAATTCCTAATAAAATTTTTATGTTTAGTAATGATCACAATATGTTATATCATATTTTGGACAAATTGGATATAATAATATTATACTGGGAATAGCTCAGTCTGTATTTTAAAAAAATACATCGTTGTTCATAGAAAATTAAAAGGAATTTCAATTTATGTACAGAGGAAGAGAATAAGTGGCTTCTACTATCCAGGAACCACCCTGATATTTAATAAGCCCTGGAGTTACCCATGGCTGGTCTGGTGTTTGTATCTAGACCACAAGGTCCTCCTGTTCCATGTCCACAAAGTCGCAGACGCCAGCATCAGAATGAGGTCTGATGCTCTGTGCCTAGGAGGCACACACACACACACACTATTAATGAAAATACACACACACACACATATATATGTTTATATATATATATATATATATATATATATATATATATACAAAGAATTTCAGGCTCTTATTCAAGCATGGACAAATACAAGCAAGGTTTATTGAAACCACAAACATACTAAACATCACCCTCTCCCAGACAATCATGGCTGCTGCTTCTTTCCCAATGATAGCGTTCACTTTACTCTCATCTCCCCTTCTTCTTGTTTAAACTGACTGCTACACAAAGGTCACCAAGTCATGTGAGCAGCGAGACAGCGACACTCCCATGTTTAAGGTGGCACTGTTCACAACAACCAAGAGATGGCATCAGCTGAGGTGTTTATGGACAAAGGAAGTGGGTTCCATATACACAGTGGAATACTATTCAGCCATAAAAATGAGTGACATTGTCAGCCGTGGCCGCTTGGATGGAACTGGATGACACGATGTTAAGCGAAATAATCCAGGCACAAAAAAATGATGACTATTGCGTATGTTCGCTCCATTGTGGAAGCTAAGACAGTTGATTTTGTAGAAGCAGAGAGCAGTAGTCACTGGGAGGCTAAGGTGAGGTCTGATAAACATACGAAACACAAGCAGATGGGAGGAATTAACTCTAGTGCTCTGTGGATAGCACGGTTGAGTGACTGCACGAGAACAGCTAGAAGAGCCTGAAGTTGCCCAACACATGGAAACAATTCGTGTTGGTGGAGCTGGATATGCTAACGATCCGGGTTTGATCATGACACATGGGTCACGTTTTCATTCCACACCCTGTCAACAGGTGTGAGCGTTATGTGTGAACTAACAACCTAAGACTGAGGAAGACAGTCGAGGACAGAATGGCCTCCACGGGCTGATGGCATGAGAAGCAGAGGGAAGCCCTCTTCACTAAGAGCTCCTCCAAATGCCCAAAGCCCCAGCCCTCTAAGTCCTCCCCAGTGTGCTCCTACTGGGATCCCAGTGATCGACCATACCATGCACCCTTTCCAACCACAAGGAACCAGCCCAACTTGTTCAACTACAGGTGGCTTCCCTGATGTTTGGCTGGAGGGCATAGGTCAAAAAAAAAAAAGAGCCACCAAGATTGAACTGACCTCAATGACCTGAACTGAGACGCTGAACCTGGGCATGAGTGTTCATCCTGAGATGCTTTGTGGCCCCATGGCCATGTGGGAGACCCAGATGAAGCACCAGACCCAGCTATAGCCATTGCAACCATCTGGAGAATGAACCAGAGAATGAAAGATTCCTCTCTACGTATAACTCTGATTTTCAAAATAAATAAATAAATCTTAAAAAAGAAAAATTTCTGCTTGGGGCACTCCCAAGTTCCTGTTCTGAGACCTGCCTCCACTTCTGATCCAGCTTCCTGCTGATACAGACCCTGGGAGGCAGCAGATGATGGCATAAGTACTTGGGTCCCTGCCACTCACATGGGAGACCTGGATGAGGTTCCTGGCTCCTGGCTTTGGCCTAACCCCTCCTCCACCAGGTGTTGCCTATATTTAAGGAGCAAACCAGAGGATGGAAGATCTGCCCCCCACCCAGCCAACACACATTCTCTCTCTGTTGCTCTGCCTTTCAAATTAATAAAGAAATTTTAATAAATAAATGAAAAACAATTAACTGTGAACTTTTTTAAAATAAATAAACTTATTTATTTATTTGAAAGGCAGGGATTAGAGAGGGAGGGAAAGAGTGAGTGACAGAGAGAGAGAGAGAGAGAGATCTTCCATCTGCTGGTTCACTCCCTAAATGGCTCCATCAGCCAGAACTGGGCCAGTTGGAAGCCACAGGCTAGGAGCTTTATCTGGGTCTCTCAAGTGGATGCAGGGGCCCAAGCACTTGGACCATCCTCCACTGCTTTCCCAGGCACATTAGCAAGGAGCTGGTTTGGAAGTAGAGCAGTCGGGACTTGAACCGGCGCCCATGTGGGATGCAGGTGCTGCAGGCCATGGCCCCTAATTATGAACTCTAATCACCTCTATAAAATACTGTCATAGCAGTGCCCAATTTAGTGTCTCACTGAATAAGGAAACTGGGATTGGGGTGCAACCAGGCCAAGCGGACACACAGCCCTGAAGGTCTCAGGTAGAGGATGGGGTTAAGTCTAAAAATTGCTCCTGAGGCCTGTGCTGTGGCGCAGTGGGTTAACGCCCTGGCCTGAAGTACCGGCATCCCATATGGATGATGGTTCGAGTCCTGGCTACTCCACTTCCAATCCAGCTCTCTGCTGTGGCCTGGGAAAGCAGTAGAAGATGGCCCAAGTCCTTGGATCTCTGAACCCGCATAGAAGACCTGGAAGTTCTCCTGGTTTCGGATCAGGGCAGCTCCGGCTGTTGTGGCCAGTTGGGGAGAGAACCATCGAATGGAAGACCTCTCTCTGCCTCTCTTTCTCTCTGTGTAACTCTGACTTTCAAATAAATAAAGAAATCTTTTAAAAAACATCAAAATTGCTCCTCCAGCTGCCCCCAGGGTAGTTCAGCACATTTCCTGAGACTGGCATCTTAGGGGACAAACTTTGGTGTCCGTTGCCCTCAGAAAAATATTCCTCAAGTCTTACCGTGGTGTCTCTGGGAACATCTTTGTTTTTGTCTGCCTGGAATGAGGAGGCTTTGTCTGCTCCCTGCTGGGAGACATGGGCACCCAAGCAGCACCTTGAAGGGCTACGGCGACTCTTACAGGGTCTCCTCCCTCTCTCCAAGCCAAACTCCACTTCCTCCTCCTGTTTCTTCATGATCACGCTAACCTGCCTGCTTTCTCTCTCTACCTGGTGCACTTTCCCAAGAGATCATTCAGAATCGCGGTGATGCCTTCGGGGGAGTTTTGACATGGAAACGTTACCTTGGAACAAAAAAGTAAAGACACTCCCAACAACGGATTATTTCTCCCCTTTGTCTCAAAGAGAACCCGTTTTTGTTTAACCCAGGAGCCATCCTCTCCTCTGTGTCAGTATTTGGGAATTAATAATCGCTGGCTTTTTCATTGTTTGGGTTGAGAAAACTGTCAAGTGAGCCCACGTCACATCAAAGCCAGCTGCGTGTCACTTCCTGCGTATGTATGTTGGTCAAAATCGGTTTTGCTACATCGAA
The DNA here is from genome assembly GCF_033115175.1 of Lepus europaeus. Taxonomy (NCBI): domain Eukaryota; kingdom Metazoa; phylum Chordata; class Mammalia; order Lagomorpha; family Leporidae; genus Lepus; species Lepus europaeus. The sequence continues at coordinate 49,750,174 of NC_084847.1, read as the reverse complement.
GCTCTCTTCCCTGTTTTCACAGCGAAAAACATAATTGACTTTTATGGTGATAATTTCATAGCAGCCTGAAGTTGCCTCTCACTTTGTTTCTTTGTAATTTTCCATGTTATGTATATATTTAATTGTATTTAAATTGTACATATTTATGGGGTACAATGTGGTAAGTCATCACATGTATTCGATGTTGAGATCAGATCAGATTAGCTAGCATTTCCATCTCTCTCTCTCTCTTTTTTTTTTTTTGACAGGCAGAGTTAGACAGTGAGAGAGAGACAGAGAGAAAAAAGGTCTTTCTTCCGTTGGTTCACCCCCCAAATGGCCGCCATGGCTGGCGCTGCGCTGATCCGAAGGCAGGAGCCAGGTGCTTCTCCTGGTCTCCCATGGGGTGCAGGGCCCAAGCACTTGGGCCATCTTCCATGCACTCCTGGGCCACAGCAGAGAGCTGGATTGGAAGAGGAGCAATTGGGACAGAATCCGGTGCCCCAACCGGGACTAGAACCCAGAGTGCGCCGCGGCTCACTAGGCATTTCCATTTCTTTAAGTATGTTTAAAAAATTCTTTCGAGGGGTGACTATCACTCCTCAAAGATGCCCATATTCCATATCGGAGTAGCTGGTTGGGTTCAGATCTCAGCTCTACTCCCAATTCCAGCTTCCGGCTGATGCAGACCGTGGCATACAGTGTTGATGACAAAAGGAATTAGGTTTCTACCACCTACGCAGATCAAGTTCTCGGTTCTGGGCTTTGGTCCTGGGGCTGCCAGGGGCATCTGAGGAGTGTCCCAATGGATGGGAGGTCTCTATCTATCTGTCTCATAAATAAATACTTCATGATTTTCATGAGCAATAATCACACATATTGATGGAGTACAGTGTGACATTTTAGTGCGTCCATCATACATATGATCAAATCACATTAATTAACATTAATTGATTAATTAGCTTTCCTCTTTCCTTGCTATTACTTTTATTGCGGAAACTTCGAACTTCTCTTTTCTGTATCAGCTTATGGTGAGCCGCCATCACTCCTGTGCTGTTTAATGCTAGGAACTTATCATTTTTTTTTTTAATTATTGCTGTTTTCCTCTAATTCTCTCCTTTCCCTCCTAGGGGAAAAAGGAGTAAAAAATTTGGTAAAGAAATTGTCCAATTATTATATTGGCACAATAGGACTATCTGGTCAACCATGACTAACAGGAAAGGGAGCATTAATAAGCAATGGTTCTTTTTGTGAATGTTGAAAACTCTATTTGTTTAACAGACTCTGTTACTAAGCAATAAGGTGAGAAAAAAATGGCTTCAGCTCCAAGATAAGGCATGAGTTTGGAACATGATTTCAGCTTTAAAATTTAGCTTACTCTATGAAAATACTGATGGCACAAAATTTTATTTGTTTAATTACAGAGTTAAATGCCTCATATTTAAACTTTCTAAATTGCCTACTGTGGTTTTATGAGCTATGCCAGTTATGACTGACTCAATAGCATATTTGAAATTAAAAATGTATGCACATAAAATTATACTCACCTAAATGAAATAATAGCATATATATCTGTGTTTCATTTTATGCAATGCATACAATGCCACAAATCAAAGGATTTAATGTATTGACCAAATTATCTTTTTCAGAATGAAAACTAACTGTAGAACTTCAGACAATATTTAAATTATTAGTAAAGTATCTTTAGATGCCTGAATAGTTTCTAAATAAGAAACAGACTTGAAACATTGACCACTAAACATAATTTACCCTTACTCCTTGAAAAGGCATTAGATTAACAAATTACGTCATTACTTTGGAAAATATTATGTATGTATATTTACTTATTTATTTATTTTCTCATCAAAACAGTTAAAATGAGAGGATGATATTGTGCTACAGCAGGTTAAGCCACCAACATCCCAGTGGGTGCCAATTTGTGTCCTGGCTTCTCCACTTCCAATCAAGCTCCCTGCCAATGAACTTGGGAAAGCAGCAGAAGATGGCTCAAGTGCTTGGGCCCCTGCATCCACATGGGAGACCTGGATGGAGCTCCTGGCTTCGGCTTGGCCCAAACCTGGCCATTGAGGCCATTTGGAGAAGGAATCACTGGAAGATAATTCTCTCTCTCTCTCTCTCTCTCTCTCTCTCTGTCACTCTGCCTTTCAAATAAATAAATAAATAAATAAATAAATCTTCAAAAGCACAATTAAAATGCTATGACATAAGTGTTTACAGAATAAAAAAAAAAGGCTTAACAGTTCTTGGTTTTCTATAAATTAGTTTTCTCTATATACTTCCTGGGGTATCCCTAATTTTATTAGACTTATTGATGGTTCATACATGAAATGTAAAAAATTGCCAAAGACTCTGCTATACAGAGTAGAATTTACCCTTGAAATTTAAACTTCTCACAGAAATTAAATCAGTGCAGATGCCTAAATTAATTCCTCTTGCTCGCACTTACCAGCTCACAAATAATGAAAAAACAAATACTGATACTACAAGAGATAAATAACTTGAAATGCTTATTTATTTTCAGCTACGTGAAATAAATAGTAACCTACACACAGAGATATCTTCTCCCTGTTGGTTCGCTCCCCAGACAGCCATAACAACCTGGGCTGGGCCAGGCCAAAGCCCGCAGCCTTGAACTCATGTTGGATCTCCCACTGGCTGGGCCAGTTGCTGCTCTCTCCATTTAATTGCTCTGCAACACAGCCACACGTGGGCAGGCATTTGGCCTAGCAGGTAAGCCTGCATTTGGGATGCCCACACCCCATATCAGGGCGCTTCTGTTCGTGTTCCTGGTCTGTTGTTGTTTCAAGTTTCTTGCTAATGCATACCCTGGGAGTTGGTAGGTAAGGGCCTATGTAGTTGGGTTCCTACCATCCAAGGGAGAGACCCTGGTGGAGTTCCCAGGCCCCAGTTTTCACTTGGTTCAGACCATTTGAAGATTGAACCCATAGATTGGGGTACTCCATCTCCATCCCTCTCTATCTCTCTGTGTCTCAAATAAAATTTAATAGGCAGTGAAAATTGTCTAAAGCTTGTTGGCCCAGTGGTGTTCCCTGGGCTATGTTGTCTCTGCCTCACCAGCCCCCTGTTCTACCCACATCCCTACTTTTTAAAGGTTCATTTATTTGAAAGGCATAGAGAGGTATATTTCCAACTAATGGGTTAATCCCCAAATGGCTACAAGAACCAGAGCTGGACCAGGCTGAAGCCAGGAGCCAGGAGCTCCATCCAGGTCTCCTACATGGATGCCAGGGGGCCAAGTACTTGGGTCGTCTTCTGTTGCTTTCCCAGGTGTATTTTCAGGGAACTTGATTGGAAGAAGAGCAGCTGGGGCTTGAACCCAGGATTCCTTCCCCTTGTACTCTGATATGGGGTGCCCATGTTGCAGGAGGTGGTACAATCTGCTGCACCCCAATGCCGGCTCCTCCTTTCAACTTTCTGTGATATCTTCATCTTGATTTCTTTCCCTTTAAGGAACTTTCCCTCTCTAACTGCTCTGTGTCCATGAACCTTAAAGTTCTAGAATCACATGGCACCAGATAGTGGATCATTGTCTCACAACTTCATATACAGTATAACTGTTGGCCACAGTAGAGTGGACATTCATTATGTTGGTCAGCTCAGCACCCATTTCCCCTCAGTTGACGTCAGTTCCTGATTTTCCTAGGCAAAAACATGCATTTTCATTTAAAACTGCATGAATTAATTGGAGCTGACTCCTGCCCAGGCTGTGATCTTGGGTGCTAGAACCAAAGAGAACAATTTTGTCATTCACTCTGTAAGCATTTATTAAGCACCTACTGTGTACCTAGTACTTCCCTAAATACTGAGAGTATAGCAATTACCCCCACTGGGAGGATGATCCATGCACTGTGTGCATGTGTGTTTGTGTTATTTCTCCCCTTAGAGGAAAGCCCACTTGAAATAGAAGTCAACACATATTCAAGTGCAGCTCAGATTTTCAGTGGGGCAAATTCTTTTGAGCGCCTGATTCCAACAAGCCTAAAATTTAGATTTTCCACTATGTGATGCTTCAGTGTCTTTTTCCTCAAATCAGTTTGGGTTGGATTTCTCCTTGGCAGTAGAAAGGATTCTGACCATGCATTGCCTAACAGGGGTTGTGCTGGACCATATGAAGTAATGTCTATCACGCAAGCCATATTCGCTGGCTCCAGTGATCACACTCATCTACACACCAGCACAGACCTATGGAAATTGCCTTCTACTAGATACAGAGAGCAGGACCTCCTTTGAATTTTAACTAAAGAACTCCAAATACTGCAAGTCCCATCATTTACTGAATAGGAGACACCTTAATTGCCTCCAACCCAGAACGAAATGCTCAGGGTGTGATACCACAAAATATGGATGGTCCCTTCCATTGCACACAACAGCCTAGCAGATAACATGGCAGAGCAAATCCTATGTGTTTGTATGCTTGAGAAAAGCTCTACATCCCTACTGAATATCAACAGCATGCTTTGACATGCTCACTAAGGATATTAATTTGCATCCTGAAGGTAATCAGATATTCATTGGACCTAGCAAACGGAAAGAGATTAAAAGTATCATCCGCATAGTCAATGATTTATCAGCCCACCTCTCCTTTAAGATTCAGAGCACCTGAGCGGATACTAGCTAATGAAGGGACTGGGGCTCTGATGCTGAAGTTGTTTGTCAAAATGGTTCTTCAGTCTGAACTGAAGTGCTTAGTTGGAACCATTTGTAAGAATCACTCTCAGAAATCCACACCCATGTTCTGCCCACTGTCATCAAAAAGTTGTGCTTCGGTAACATGAGGTCAAGTGACCACAAAGACACATGCTTTAAAAATGGACCCAGTTCTCTGATTTGTCTGTTATTGAGAGGTGCCTCATACATTGGACAGAGTTCTACAGTCATCCCATTCACAGTAGATTAAATGGATTTCAGCCTTCCTATTTCTCTCTGCCAAGGACTATTCAGCAGCCATTGAATTGACGAGACTCCAAGCTGTGCAGTAAACATGATGGCTACACCCAGATTAGATAATAAACAATGAGTGGTATTCCTGGCATCACTGATAGAGGGGAAACGAAAACTTTCAATCAGGAATCCTGAAAGCCAAAGAGATCTGAAAGGAATCGATGCTGGTGTGGGTCAGGCAGGAGCTGTGAGAAGGCAGTGAAGTGTTGCAAAGGAGTTTTGGGGCTGCCCTGCTGACATACATGAGAAGCTGTTCAGCAAAAGGCACACCCTGAAGCCTGGGAAGCCAGAAGCTTCTCTCAGGTGTAATTATAAACATGCTAATATGCAGGGTGAGGTACTAGCGAGCTGGGGCATCAGACCTCATCACAAAGCAAAATGAGTCGCACCATGTTGGTGTCCCTGTCCCCAACAAAGGATAGCTGCCGTGGCACCTTTCGTGGTCCGTGTGGACCCCCATAATTAAAAGGTTGAATTAGTCATGTAAACAAATTATCTTGAACAAAGGGGTTTACAAATGCTGGCTAATTAGTTTAAATTCCCCAAAGCTTTCCACTGTTTTTAATTCAATAACACAGTGTAAATTCTCCAGTTAGAAAACGTCTAATAGGAATTGGCAGAAAACTAAATAATTGATATTGTCAGCAAATGCAGCAGCAAGCACTCCAGTGTTATTGTTTGCCAGTGATTTCCAGAGAGGATAAAGCATGAAGTTTAATGAATTAACAATATAAGCCGTAGACAGCTGGTACTCTACTCTTCTCTATAGGCTCAGCCGCCAACCGAGAAAAACTCCGAAGTACATATAAATAGACATACCTCTGGCTCAGGTTATAATAAAGCATATCATAGCAACCAGGGTTTTAATGATGGACTCGCAAACAGGACTGAATGAGCTGGGCTCCATCAGCAAATCGCTCGTCATCCTGGTCCATTGTCAAGGCAAACAAGGGCCCTGAATCCAACGGACAGGGCTTGCTCTAAAGCCTCCAGGCTCTGAAAGGTTTGAAGTGGCAACTCCTTTCAATGTTTCAGAAAGCCTAATGGAGATGTCAGGGACAAGCATTTGGTCTGCAGGCTAAGATGCCCATGCTCCAGATTATAGTACCTGGATTCAAACCCCGGCTCTGGCTCTTGACTTCAGCTTCCCGACAATGCCGGGGTAGTGGTGATGACTCAAGTGGTTGGTTTCTAGCCACCCCTGTGGGAGGCCGGGATGGTGTTCCTGGCTCCTAGCTTTGGCCCCAGCCAAGTCCTGGCCATTGCGAGCAGTTAGAGAGTGAAGTAGCTAGTGGAACCCTGTCGTGATGTTTGTCTGCCTGTCTGTCTGTCTTTCTCTGTCTCTACTTCTCAAATTAAAATAATAATAATAATCATCGAATGAATCCTGTATTGACCCCTTTTTTTTCTGAAGATATATTTATTTATTTGAAAGTCAGGGTTACACACACACACACACAGAGAGAGAGAGAGAGATAGAGAGAGAGGTCTTCCATCTGCTGGTTCACTCCCCAGTTGGCCACAACAGCTGGAGCCGCGTATATCTAAAGCCAGGAGCCAGGAGCTTCTTCCAAGTCTTCCATGTGGGTGCAGGAGCCCAAGGACTTGGGCCATCTTCCACTGTCTTCCCGGGCCATGGCAGAGAGCTGGATTGGAAGTGGAGCAGCTGGGTGTCCATATGGGATGCCGGCATTGCAGGCAGCAGCTTTACTAGCTACACCACAGTGCTGGCCCCTATATTGACCCTCCATAAAAAAAAGCCAAAGCTTCCTAAACCTAGATGCAGATGGCAACTCTCTCTGGTCATGTGCCAAGGAGAGAGTGGAGATGCAAAATAAGCCTGACAGGTGTTCCTAGGGCACCTCAGCTACCTGACTACGAATATGCACACATTTGCTACCATTCATTGAAGTTTTTAAAATCTTAATTCATTTGCTTTCATTTTATTTGAAAGGCTGAGTGACAGAGACAGGGAGAGACATCTTCCATCCACTGGTTCACTCCCTAAAAACCTGACAACGGCCCAGAGTCTGGACCAGGCCAACACAAGGAACCCAGAGCTCAATCCAGGTCTGTCATGTGGGTGTCAGGAACCCAAGTCCTTGAGCCAGCACCTGCTGCCTCCCAGGGTGTGCATTAGCAGGAAGCTAGATCTGAAGCAGAGGGGACACTTAAATCCACGAATTCCAATATGCCAATGCCTGCCCCCAATTTTTAGTTGGCTTGTAATGATTACCCAAATTTAGTTGGTACAATATGATATTTCAATGCAATTAAATTTCAGTGTGTAAAGGGTAATTGACATATCCATTAATTTTTGACATTTATCATTTGTGTTGGAAACATTCAAAATCCTCTCTACTATTTAGAAATATAGAATTAATTATCAATCCTACTATGCTGTCGACCGTTACAAATTACTTCCCCTATCCAAAGGCACGCTTGTACTCAACAACAATTTGCTTCTAAGATGTGCATCAAATGTTCTAGAGGAATAAGTAAAACAGGCTTGGAAAGTCAGAGAAAACTCAAATGATTGAGTTAAAACAGTTAATTCCTGTTCAACCCTTTCTTTGTCCCACTCCATAGAAGCGAATATATTTCAATGTGCTGAGCAATTTTTTTCACTAATACCATTTTTTAAATAAGTAAGATATATGAGGGATCTTCCAAAAGTTCATGTAAAAAAGGATACTATGAAAAAACTATGGATGGATTTCAACTCTTTGCATGAAAATAAGCTTATCATTCCATTGTGTTTTTCCATGAAGTTTTTCAAGTTCTGTTGTCTCTACCACTGTCCATTTGTTTCAGACATGATGTTATAAGTGCCAGTTTTGGTAGACAATGATTTTAGTGCACTTTATGTACCCAATACACCTGGTTTCACATTTTACTAAATCCTTATTCAGCATTATTATGATTTGGGCTGTAATTATCTCCGCTGAGTTCAGGACTATGCTGTGATCGCATTTTTTTTTTTTTTTCCTGATCATAATGTTCTCTTCCCTCTTTGACTGAGTTTATGTGGAGCAAGCCCAGGGCTTTCCACCACTACATCACCTTTGAGCTATGGCTCTCAAGTCTCTGAGAAGCTTCCTGTTTCATTGGTTTCTTCCAGATTTACTTTCTGAAGCCTCCCTCTCCTGCACCAGGTTCCGCTGCCTTCTGCAATGCCAGCATCCCATCTGGATGCTGGTTCAAGCCCCAGCTGCTCCACTTCCAATCCACCTCCCTGCTAAGGCATCTGGGAAAGCGGCGGAAGGTGGCCCAAATGCTCAGGCCTCTGCTACCCAAATGGGAGACCTGAGTGGAGTTCCAGGCTTCTGACTGTGGCCTGGCCCAATACTGGCCATCACAGCCTTCTGGGGAGTGAATCAGAGGATAGAAGCTACTTCTCAGTGTCTCTGTTAACTCTGACTTTCAAATAAGCAAATAAATCTTAGTTTTAAAAAGGAAAAGATTTTTTTTTGGTGTAAAAATTTTTTTGAGGGGCCAAGGTTGTGACATAGCAGGAGAAGCCACCGCCTGTGCTTCCCAGCCAAAAATATAGGTGATTATAAGTATCCTGGCTACTCTACTGATCCAGCTTCCTGCTAATGGCCTGGAAAAAGCATAAGAAGAAGGCCCAAGTGTTTGGGTCCCTGCTACACATGTGGGAGACCCGGATGAAGCTCCTGGCTCTTGGTTTCAGCCTGGTTAGCCCTGGCTTATCTGCCAATCTAGGGAACAAACCAGAAGACAGAAGATCTCTCTCTCTCTCTCTCTCTCTCTCTCTCTCTTCCTCTCTCTTTGTAACTCTTTCAAATAAATAAATAAAGCTTTTTTTAATATACTTTTTTTAAAGTTTTTTTTTTTTTAATTTATTTGAGAGGTAGAGTTACAGACAGTGAGAGAGACAGAGAGAGAGGTCTTCTGCTGCATTGATTCAAAGCCAGGAGCTAGGAGCTTCTTCCTGCTCTCCCACTTGGGTGCAGGGGCCCAAGGACCTGGACCATCTTCTACTGCTCTCCCAGGCCACAGCAGAAGAGGAGCAGCCGGGACTTGAACCAGTGCCCATGTGGGATGCCGGCGCCACAGGTGGAGGATTAACCTACTGTGCACAGTGCCAGCCCCTCAAATAAATAAATAAATCTTTAAAAACTAAAATCCATGCATCTAGGAGGTTTTCCAAAAATGCATGGAAAAGGTCTATTATTTTAAAAATATGCATAGATTTCACAATTTTTCCTCAAAATGACTTTACTTGAGAGAGAGAGAGAAAGAGAGAGAGAGAGAGAGAGAGAGAGAGAGAGAGAGAAAATAGCAGGATTTATTAGGGTCAGAAACCTCTAGCCAGGGTGGCCTGGAGGGGGCTCCAAGAGAGGCCAAATGTGAAGGGGCTGCTGGTAGTGGGGTTTTTAAGTACAGTTTTGGGGAAGAAGAAAAACCTTGTCAATCAACTTGACAATAATCAATAACAAGGCGGGAACAAAACCCACAACAAGACCTGATCTGCAATCTTATTTGCCCTGGATGGGTGACTTGTTCTCACAATACACTGAGCTCAAGGGCATAGAATCACCACTCCCTGGTTATTCTCTTGGAAGCTCCCAAAGGGTGGGGCAGGCCTTTTTGACCTTGCTAAAGATAACTCTTTGAGGGAAGCAAGCATTTTGCACCCTTGATTTTCACTGGGACCAACCTACCTATTGACCCATCTGACTCCTCGCATTCCTTCCCCCAGAAGAATGGACCCTAACTTCTGTTAGGGGTTACGGGATGATGGCCGCTATGTCTCTGGCTTCTTCAAACTGAGTAGAGGTGGAGTAGGGAATGGCAGTCAAGTCAGGGTTCCCGCAGGAGGTGGCCTCTTGAGGGGAACACAGTGCCAGCTTGCAGAAACTGCTTCCATCCGAGGTTTCACGTGCATGACCATCTAGAATTTCACTGTTTCAAGTCTGGAGAAAACAATTATTTTTTTTATTTTTTGACAGGCAAAGTGGACAGTGAGAGAGAGAGACAGAGAGAAAGGTCTTCCTTTGCCGTTGGTTCACCCTCCAATGGCCGCCGCGGTAGGCGCGCTGCGGCCGGCGCACCGCGCTGATCCGATGGCAGGAGCCAGGGGCTTCTCCTGGTCTCCCATGGGGTGCAGGGCCCAAGCACTTGGGCCATCCTCCACTGCACTCCCTGGCCACAGCAGAGAGCTGGCCTGGAAGAGGGGCAACGGGACAGAATCCGGTGCCCCGACCGGGACTAGAACCTGGTGTGCCGGCGCCGCAAGGCGGAGGATTAGCCTAGTGAGCCATGGCGCCGGCCTATCTTTTTTTTTTTTTTTTTTTTTTTTTTTTGAGAAAACAAATTTAACAAGCAGATTGAACTCACAGGGTCTAAAACAAAGTTCAGAATCATTAGAGGACCTAAGAAAGGTGCTGTCCAAACCACAAGGAAGTTTTCCCATTGAGAGGCAAATAGAAACTGACAGAAGGGACTTGATAATAATCAGGTGGGGATTAAGGCCTGGTCAGGTGTATATGAGGTCCAGACCTATCTATTTCTTCACATGGGGTGCTGGAAGGGACATCATAAGGGAGGTGTGAACCTCCCTGGGGAAGGCACCCTGTTGACTTCCATCACCTAGCTGACCTGGGAGAAGAGCTGACCTAGATAGCGGCAGGTGGCATCTCTAACAGGAAATTTACAGTTCTGCCTGCAATGTTGCTGTCCCTACTTGGACATCCCTTCGACAGCGGTGGTTACTTTTGGAAGCTGGACCAAGTGAAGGGCCTTTTCAGGTTAGAGCCAACAGGGTTTGTGGCTCTGACCTGGGAGTCCTTGGACTCCAGGGTAGTTCTGTTCCCAGCTCTTGGCTGGCGGAGCTGCCAGGGCTCTTCAAAACCTAACTTTCATGTCCATCCAAAGCCCTGGCTTCCCCCGTGGAAAACCAAAGCCATTTGGAGTGGACTAGCCTGTTGGGTCTCCTTGATGGCTGATCACTATGTAAAGCTGTTATTAAGTGGCCTGCCACTGTGTCTTTACTTTTTAATTCCATTTTTTATGAACTTTGAAGTACCCATGTAGTTTGGCTAAATCCAGGATTCGAGGTTAGATGGAATTTTCTCTCCAGTTTTTAAAGGGGTAACTCCACTGTCTCTTAGTTTCCCATACTACATTGTAGAAGTTGGATGCCTCTGTTTATTCTTGAGCCTTTGATCTGCTCTCTGGAACCGTTTAAAATCATTCCTTTTAATCTCTTTGTTCTAAATCTCAAAGATGTTCTTCCTTACATATTCTTTCATTTTGGAAAACTTTACATTATTTCTTTGATCATTTCTTTCTGCACTGTTTTCTTTGTTCTGCCTTTCTTGAATTCCTTCAATATTATTTATTTATTTATTATAATTGTTTGCAAGGGAGAGAGACAGAGGCAGACAGACATTAAGAGAGCTTATCTTCCATCTACTGTTCTAATCCTCAAATACCTATGAGAGCAGGGGTTGGCCAGGCCAAAGCTGGGAGCCTAGAACTCCATTCAGGTCTCCTACATAGGCGGCAGGGACCCAAGCACTGTCCCCCATGAAGTGTGAGCTGAGTGGGGACTGAAACACAGGGGTTCCTGACAGGGGGTGTGGGCATCCCGAGCAGCGTCTTAGCCTCTGTCCCAGAATCCTGCCTTTCCTTGATTATTTCATTTCCTGGGTTATTCCCTCATTGTTTAATATTGTTTCTTATTGATACCTCTTTTATCTTTCTGTCTTTCTGTAATTCTCTATATTTCATTGCAAAACTTTTTTGTACTGAATTTTCAAGTTTGACTATATTTTTAATCTCTAAGATCTCATTCTTGGGTCTCCAGTTGTTCCTTTTTGAGCATCCTTTTATAGCTTTAAGCATATCACACCTTCTCACCTCATTAAGAATAGATAGCTACTGTGTGTTCTCTAAATCTGTGTCTGTGGGTTCAATCAATTGTGGATCAAAATATTCAGAAGAAACTATACTGAAGAAGCCCACATTTTCTTTCTTATCACTATTGCCTACATGGTAGAACATATTTTTACCATGTAGAAATATTTACATATAGTATTATATGTAAATGTAATAGTTATTATAAATAACCTCGAGATGACATAGAAATACATAGAAGGATTGCACAGGTTACATATCAGCACTACATTGTTTTGTATAAGGGACTTGACCACTCACTGATTTCGTTATCTGAGGGTGTCCTGGTAGCAATCCCATAGATACCAAGGGGGCAATTGTCCAATGTTTTTGGAGTTGGAGTTTTCTTCTGCTCCCTGCATTTTTCTCTGTTTGCCCTCTTGCATTCCTGAGACCTTGTCCCAAAGGCTGTTAAGCTTTACCCTCTCTTTTTATTGAAGGGCAAGACGCCCAACAGCCAATTTAAGTAGCGAGTGCATGGATGAGACTTTCCCACTGACTGACTTTATTTGGAAGCAGTTGAATGTTAGCTAGAAACATCATCCATCCCCAGCCCCTTACCAAAATCCGTGTGTCTTCTCTCCAAGGAAATTCAATTTCCCTGGAGAAAGGGTTTCCGTGCCAGGGGTCTGTGCCTGGCTGCTAGCTTCTCAAAGACAGTGACGATGAAATGATTGGATTTATGTGGGGCAGCTTCATCTAGTTCTCCAGCTACCTTTCCTGTAACCCACGCTTCCAATCCTGAATCCAATCTTTGTTCAGCTTTTCCAGAGGAGGGGGTTCTGTCCTGTGGGGTGAAGGGCAAGAGTCCCTCCAAGTATGCTGGGGATAGGAGTTGGCTTCAGATTCCAAGACTCTGGGGTTCATTGGCAAGACTTGGCTAGGTTTTATACCTGCCTCCTTGGTGATTCTCATATCTCCTCTGCAAACATGCACATTCAACTTCCCTTTGCTCTGTGACCATGGACCTTGGATGTCCTTGTGTCTTCTTTCACATTTCCACCATACATACCAGGGTACATCAAAAACTTCATGAACAATGGAATTAAAAGATTAGTTTGCTCTGGTGCAAGGATATTTGAAATCCAGCTGAATTTTTTTTTCCATAATTGGTCTTTCTGAAAACCTTACATATGAATGGATGGCAGAAATTTCTTTGCACCAAAATAAGCATGCTTTCATTCTGTTTTCCAGGAGCTTGCCAAAAAGATGTCATATTTTAAAGATTTTATATTGGGAAGAGTTTTTATTTATTTAAAAGGCAGATTGACAGAGAGAGAAGAAGAGATTTGAGAGAGAAGGAGAGCTTCCATCTGCTGGTTCACTCCTCAAATGGTCTCAACAGCTGGCATCAGGACAGGTCAAAGCATGGAAAATGGGATTCCATGCCGGTGCCCCATGTGGGTGGCAGGGGCCCAAGCACTTGAGCCATCTTCTGCTGCTTTCCCAGGTGCATTAGCGGGGGACTCCATCAGAAGCAGAGCAGTTAGGACCAGAACCATTGCTCCAGTATGGGATGCCGGTGTCTCAGGTGGCAGCCTCACTGCTGTGTCACCAGATTGATCTCTCCATGAACTTTGAAAATATTCACACACATGTGATTCGTTGTGTAGAGGTACACTGATTTAAATATTGGGCACAAAGATTGATTACATTGATTCAGTAAGACTAAGAAAAAATTGAGACAAGAAAGGACACTTCCGCTTGGAGAACATTTTGCAAGCACATATATTAATACATTTGAATAGATTTTGGAACACAGCATCATCATTAAATCCTACTTGAAATATTATGGGCCGGCTCTGTGGCTCACTTGGTTAATCCTCCACCTGTGGTGCCAGCATCCCATATAGGCACCAGGTTCTAGTCCCGGTTGCTCCTCTTCCAGTCCAGCTCTCTGCTGTGGCCCGGGAGGGCAGTGGAGTACAGCCCGAGTGCTTGGGCCCCTGAACCCACTTGGGAGACTAGGGAGATGCACCTGGCTCTTGGCTGCGGATCAGCACAGTGCTGGCTGTAGCGGCCATTTGGAGAGTGAGCCAACGGAGAGAAGAACTTTCTCTCTCTCTCTCTCCCACTCTCTATAACGCTACCTGTCAAATAAAAAAAAATATTATGCCGCAGCTCACTAGGCTAATCCTCCGCCTTGCGGCGCCGGCACACCGGGTTCTAGTCCCGGTCGGGGCACCGATCCTGTCCCGGTTGCCCCTCTTCCAGGCCAGCTCTCTGCTGTGGCCAGGGAGGGCAGTGGAGGATGGCCCAAGTGCTTGGGCCCTGCACCCCATGGGAGACCAGGAGAAGCACCTGGCTCCTGCCACTGGATCAGTGCGGTGCGCCGGCCGCAGCGCGCTACCGCGGCGGCCATTGGAGGGTGAACCAACGGCAAAAGGAAGACCTTTCTCTCTGTCTCTCTCTCACTGTCCACTCTGCCTGTCAAAAATAAAAAAAAAAAATTATGAAAAGAAATCTAACTTTGAGATTTTTCTCACTGTTTTGTGTTGCCTTTCTCTATTAAGGCAAAATTAAGAAAGGAGATGAATTGCTTTTAAAGTTTAGATTAAAAAATGGGGGAAAGCTAGGTATGGTTCATTCTTTGGGACAGATACACTGATATGAAATTTTAGTAAGGGAAATGGGGTGAGGGGCACATGGAAACCCAGAGTACCTCCTCATAACTTTTGTCTTGCAAATTTAAAATTAATGATGAGAATGAAATGATCACGCAACAGTCTTCAGAAAGAAAGCAAAACTGTGAGAACTGCGAGGACCTAGGGATAAACTGAACATGTGAAGGCAGTCAATGGTTTTATACGGTGGAATGGATAAGTCCCCCTTGTTGTTGGATCATCTTGGGCCATTGTTAAGGATGCCTTAGAGAGCAGAGTAGGCCTGCAGAAAGCAGATGGAAAACAGCTATAGGTGGATGGATTTAAAAGACAACAGGAAGACGGATAAAGTCATATTGCCGCACCTCGAATCTCCCTCCAAAGCCTGTCTTTTTATGTGTCTGTGTTGACTCGGGCAGGAAGTGGTGTGTCTCTATTTTATAAGAAAAAAAGGAATTAAGAAGAATGAGTTAAAGACATTCTCGCTGTTTAAACTCTCATTTTAGCTTACATGTCTAATTAAAGTTGCAGTGTCTTGATGATTTCTCAGAGTTTTCTTACAGTCACTGATCACAGTTCAAGGCCTGCTAGCCAAGCATGAAGTTTTGTTAATGAGAAATAGAAGCTTGTAGTCAGGCCTCTGATGCTGCTATCAAAATGTACCTCATCATGTCCTTGAAGCAGAATTGGATAATCACAATGAACTGACTTGTCACTCAGGGAATGAGACTTTCTGTTTGATAGATCCGCTCATAAGGGATTGAACTCCAAGTTAATTGATGTAAAACATCACTGTCGCCCAATATACAACATAAACTCTAAGCATTAAATGTTTTCCCTTTGGAATTGACTCTTCATGCATTGAATTCTTTTTGCCCATTCTGTAGTAAACTCAAATGGTTCATGAAGCACTGGATATATAATCGTCCTGTGAAACATGACCCAGGCCGTTCTGCCTTGAAGTTAGCATGGCTGCTTTGCTCGTGGGTCCTTCTGGTTTCCATTAGAGAGCTCACCTGCCCATACTTCCTTACATGAACAATGGGCTAGTGATTTAACTGAGTAAGACACAGACAAGTGTAAGGAGATTAGAAGGAAGAGTGTTAGTCACAGCTGACAGAAAAATAAGGATAGAGAGGCCAGCCCAGGTAAGCAGGAAGAAAAGTGTGGATATCCAGGTGTGCAGATAACCAGATGGGTGTGTGTCAATAACCAGAAGACAACAGACTTCTGATCCCTCAGAAGTACAAGACCCTGCAGGGCATGACCCTGAAGTACTGAACCCAACTGCAGTGTGGGAGTTGGAAAATTGGGATGTGATGGGATGGAGAGGGCAAGGATGTGAGATTCTCCTTCAAGCATTACTAGCTGGGGTAACATTTCAAATGTCTGGTAACTCGGAGCGCATTGGTTGACATCTGCTACTCTGGTTTGGGTGTGTCTGTGGAGTTCATGTGTTGGGAACTTAATCCCAAGGCACCTATGTTGAAAGGTGGAACCCTGAAGAGGTGAGATCATGACAGCTGTCATCTCGTGAATGAGCTCACGCTGGTACCTCCCAGGAGTGGATGAGTGGGTTCCTGATAAAAGGTTGAGTTTTTCCCAACCCATATGTTTATGTTCCCCTGTTTCTCCACTGTCTGTCCAGGAATGATGCAGCAAGAAGGTTCTAACCAGACACCAATTCCCTGACCGTGGATGCCCCAGCTCCCTTAACTGTAAGAAAGAAATCTTTTTTTTTTTTTTCTTTTTTGACAGGCAGAGTGGACAGTGAGAGAGAGAGACAGAGAGAAAGGTCCTCCTTCTGCCGTTGGTTCACCCTCCAATGGCCGCCGCGGCTGGCGCGCTGCGGCCGGCGCACCGCGCTGCTCCGATGGCAGGAGCCAGGTGCTTCTCCTGGTCTCCCATGGGGTGCAGGACCCAAGGACCTGGGCCATCCTCCACTGCACTCCCTGGCCACAGCAGAGAGCTGGCCTGGAAGAGGGGCAACCGGGACAGGATCAGTGCCCCGACCGGGACTAGAACCCGGTGTGCCGGCGCCGCAAGGCGGAGGATTAGCCTGTTGAGCCACGGCGCCGGCCAAGAAATCTTTATTCTTTTATTCTGTTATAGCTGCACAAAATGGACCAAGACACTAATGAATGAGTGAAGTGGGATTGTGTTATCTATAATTAGACAGATACTAGAAATACAAGCATGAGCAATGTCAATGACCAAGCACCAGACACTGTCGTGATCAGAGAGTGGCATGTGGCAAGTCCATTTAATTTGCTTAGGGAGTATATTTTACTCTACAGAAAAGAGGAAAATTTTGTTTAAGGCTTCTTTCCTAAACTAACTGTGGTTTCATTGATTCATTCAGCAGGTGTTTATTGAAAATCTATTCTACACCAGTCTCTGTGTTCAGACTGGAAATGAAAGATGCATGACATGTAGTTCCCACCTCAAATAAATTATAGTCTGGTCCTGCCAGGGTTCAGAGAAGGAAACCAGTGACTGTACAACTCTGTGCCAGAGACTGTACTACTCAGGTTGGCCAACTTTTAATCTTATGCATACTCACTTTCAGGTACAGTTCTAAGCACTTTAAATATTTACTGAAATTAAGCTTCACAACCATTCTGGAAGAAGAGTCTGCTCTTTGGTCCCATTTTACAGATGAAAAGGATGAGGCAATAAGGAAAGAGTGGAGTAGCCTACAACCACAGGCTCTTTGGCTTCAGAATTCACCCTCATAATGCACAATGGCCGTTAGGAGCATGGTATACTCCAGAGCTGCAGGATCTCAGAGTGAATGTGAGAGAGGAAAATCGGGAACAATTAACTGGGGCAATTAGCTATGCCTAATTACAGTCCAATACTTCCTCATAGAGTTCAAAAGATAAAGACCATCTCAGCTGAGAAAATACACATAACAAAAATAGACATGTAGACCAATGGAATAGAACAAAAAATCCCAAAATTAATCCACACATCTAAAACCAACTAATCTTAGACAAATGACCTGAAATCAATTCCTGGAAAAAGGACAGTCTTTTCAACAAATGGTACTGGGAAAATTGGATCTACATGTGTGGAAGTATGAACAAGACCCCTACCTTATACAGAAATCAACTCTAAATGGATAAAGGAGCTAAACATATGACCCAGTATCATAAAATCACTAGAGGAAAACATCAGGACAACTCTGCAAATATTGGCCTAGGCAAAGATTGCTTGGAACAGACCCCAGAAGCACAGGCAATAAAAGCAAAAATAACAAATTGCATTACATCAAGCTAAGAAGATTCTGCACGCAAAAGAAGCACTCAACAAAGTGAAGATGTAACCGACAGAATGGGAGAAAATATTTGTGAATTATTCAACTGATAAAAAATTAATATCCAGAATCTATAAAGGGCTCAAGAAAGTCAACAGCAAAACAAAAAAATCCAGTTAAGAAGTGGGCAAAGGACTTGAATAGGCATTTGTCAAAGAGTGAAATCCAAATGACCAACAGGCATAGGAAAAAAATTCTCAGGATCACTAGCCTTCAGGGAAATGCAAATCAAAACCACAATGAGGTTTCACCTCACCCCAGTTAGAATGGGTCTCATACAGAAATCAACACACAATAAATGCTGGTGAGATTGTAGGGGAAAAAGTACCCTGATCCACTGTTGATAGGAATGTAAACTAATACAGCCATTATGGAAGACAGTAAGAAGATGCTGAAGAAATCTGAAAACAGATGTACCTTATGAACCAGCCATCCCACTCCTGGGAATTTACCCGAATGAAAATAAATCAACAGATGGAAGAGTTATCTGTACCCATGTTTACTGCATCTTATTGCACAATAGCTGAGACATGGAATCAACCCAGATGCTCATCCATTGATGACTGGATAAAGAAAATGTGGTATATATATATATATATATATATATATATATATATATATACTACAGAACACTACTCAGCCATAAAAAAGAATGAAATCCTGTATTTCACAACAAAACGGATGAAACTGGAAACCATTATGCTTAGTGAAACAAGCCAGTCCCCAAAAGACAAATACCATATGTTTTCTCTGATATATGGCAGCTAACGTAGAAGATAAAATGTATAGGAATGAAATTGTCATTTTGGGACATGATTATTGTTTTTAGCCCTTATTTATACTTCTGTGGAACTGTGGTCTTCCAACTTTTTCTTTGTTTCTTTCTATGTGCTGTCCAGGGTCCCAGTGTCCCCAGGGGATTCTTGATGGGACTGGACATGGAAAAGAATAAGGCAAAGCAGTGAGTTTCCAAGGAGTGCCGGCCAGCTCTACAGTTTGGAATACGTCCGGCCAAGTTGAGGTTCCTTTGGGAAGCATCTGCCTTACGGATGGACAGTATGCATCTGTGCAGCGAAGCTTCCGTAACAAAAAAATACCATACACTAGGTGACTTCTCCACAATAGGTCTGTGCTTGTGGTTCTGAACGACGGGAGGTCCAGGCTCAAAGCACTGGCAGATTGAGTTCCGGACGAGGGCTGGCTTTCTGATTCATAGACAATAACCAGTTTTAGTGCATGATTTCATCACCCACACTCAGGGCAGTCACCTTGCTAGCAAGCCTCAGAGACTTTTTCTTTGGATTTCAGAGCTCCATGTGTAATGTTGGGCTCTCTGCAAAGCCTCAGCCCCTGGAAATCCTGCCCTTACCTGAACCTCTTTCTTTCCTCCCTGGTGATTAATTCTGATTGATGTCTATGAGAGGATTACCGAAGTGAGTTCTGTCCTTTGGTAAATTCAAAATCTTTGCTTACCATGCTAGCCCCTGGTCTCTAAGGTGGGGGCAGGGGGATACTCCCCAACTTAAAACACACAAGACATTCCACTGGGGTTTGAGGATTTCTATTTATGCTTTTGCTTATTTTTGCCTCATATTCCTAAAAATCTGTCTGTGATTATTTAAAAATGCACACAAGGTATTAATGCAACAACGTATGTAGGCATGACACATGCTCGGAGTCTTATAAGTCTTATAGAATCCAAAGCATTGGCAAAGTACTGTTATAGTCTTAAAGATGTGGCTTCTCATGTTTTGCGTATTTATCCTATTATTCTCCCATTCATTCATTCAATCTAGAAATGTTTCCCTGGTGCCTTGTATGCGGCTGGAACTTGCTGGACACTGAGGGTGTATAGATAAACAGGAGACTACAGTAGCCCTTGAATAGCTCACCATGTGGTGAAAGAGGCAGAGATTGCAACAAGGAGGAACAGGGCAAACTGAGAAAGAACAAACTAATGCTGAACTGGCGACATCGGAGAAGCATTCACTGCACTGAGGTCTTAAGGATAAGGTCATTTCAAGCAGGAGTGGGATCAAAATGCAGGTGTGCCGGCGCCGCGGCTCACTAGGCTAATCCTCCGCCTTGCGGCGCCGGCACACCGGGTTCTAGTCCCAGTTGGGGCGCCGGATTCTGTCCCGGTTGCCCCTCTCCCAGGCCAGCTCTCTGCTGTGGCCAGGGAGTGCAGTGGAGGATGGCCCAAGTGCTTGGGCCCTGCACCCCATGGGAGACCAGGAGAAGCACCTGGCTCCTGCCATCGGATCAGCGCGGTGCGCCGGCCGCAGCACGCCAACCGCGGAGGCCATTGGAGGGTGAAGACGGCAAAGGAAGACCTTTCTCTCTGTCTCTCTCTCTCACTGTCCACTCTGCCTGTCAAAAAATAAAAAAAATAAAAATAAAAAAACAAAGTGCAGGTGCATGAGAACAGCTGGTGTGTTGGTAGAACAGGTCAAAGGGTTTGAAGAGCTTGTATTATAAAGCACCTATGGCAGGTGGGTGGAATGGGAGGAGGTAGGAAACTACGGGTGATCAGTGATAGAAGCTGAAGGGTGTGTGAGAACAGCTGGATCCGCATCTCCAATACGAATCCTCAGGACATCTCGAGGTCTCTCCTGTGCTCTATGGGATCCCTAAGTGAGTGTGTCAGCAACACTCAGAAACCTGTTAGAAATATGGAATCTCAGTGCGCACACACACACACAGACACACACACACACGTGAATCTATACCACAACAAAATCCAAAATCAAAAGCGGCATTTTCCCAAAACCTCCAGAAAATTCATGTCCACCTCAAGTCTGAAAAGCAAAGGGCGACTGTAGTAAGTGAAAGCCGCAGGCTCAAGCATCAGAAGATTTGGGTTGGAAGCTGGCAGCACCAGCCATGTCATCTCTGGCAAGTTTCCTAACCTCTTCAGGCTTCACTCTCATCACATACAAAAACCACTCGAATAGGATTTTCCCCCTCATAGTATTATGGTAAGGCTTAAAGGAGTAATCCATTAAAAAAAAAAAAAGCAAACCAAACAAAAGTATCTCGGTACAATCCCTGGTCGGTATTCAGTGGTGGATGTTCAATATTACTTGTTCACTGCTCAGATTTCTTTCTGCTTTGCTTTGATAGTTGCCAACGGGTTTCCTAGTTGAAGAGCAAAGATGAACAAAAGATTCTGAGCTGACAAAGAATGAAGCTGAAACTGATTGCCCCATGGGCCAATTTCAGAGTGTGTTCTTTATTAGTAGGAGCTAGTTCTGATTTTTGGACACCTGTGATGTTGCTTTGTTAGGCTGTGTATAAACATTTTGGTCTTCACAATGGAAATGTTATCATCCCTATTTTCCCGATGCAAGAACTGAGTTTCTAAAAAGTAAATAAATTGTCTACAGTCACGTTGGCAATAAGTAGCAAGCTGTGAATCTGCCAATGTGTCTCCCTCCGAAACTTAGACTTTTCAATGAGCTGATCAGTGCTAGAACAGAAAAGAACTCCTACTCCCCAAGAACCAGAGATAATGATGTAGGATATCATCAGAGGACGGGTTTTCAAACTTATAGAAATTCAAACTTACAGGAAAATGCTAAGAGTACAATGAGTACCCTGCACTGAGATTCATCAGCTGTGAACATTTTGCCACATTTCTTAACCTCTCTCTCTCTAATTTGAAATAAGTTGGAGACCTTGTGTCTTTTTACTCCTAAATTCAACAGTGAGACTATTTCCTAAGTACAGCAGCATTTGTGTAATCACAGTACAGTAATCAAAATCAAGAAATTCAACATTGAGGGGCCGGCACTGTGGCGTAGCTAGTAAAACTGCCGCCTGCAGTGCTGGCATGTCATATGGGCGCCAGTTCGAGTCCTGGCTGCTCCACTTCTGTTTTTTAAGATTTATTTATTTATTTGAGACAGAGATACGAAAGAAGAGGCAGATGGAGATGGAGAGGGAGAGGGGAGGCAGGAAAGGAGAAAGAGAGACAGAGAGACAAAGAGACAGAGAGGTTTTCTATCCACTGGTTCACTCCCCAGATGACTGCAACAGCCAAAGCTGTACCAATCTGAAGCCAGGAGCCAGGAGCCAGGAGCCTCATCCAGGTCTCTCACAAGGGTGCAAGCACCCAAGAACTTGGGCCCATCTTCTGCATCTTTCCAAGGTCATAGATGAGAGCTGGATAAGAAGTGGATCAGCTGGGATGCGAACTGGCGCCCATATGGGATGCCCAAACTGCAGGCAGCAGCCTTTCCTGCTACACCACAGCCCCTGCTCCACTTACGATCCAGCTCTCTGCTATGGCCTGGAAAAGCAGTAGAAGATCGCCCAAGTGCTTGGGGCTTTGCACCCAAAAGAAGTGCCTAACTCCTGATTCCTGGCTTCAGATCAGTCTAGTTCCTGTCATTGTGGCCATTTGTGAATGGGGTGGGGGTGAACCAGCAGATGGAAGCTCTCTCTCTCTTTATTTTTCTCTCTCTGCCTCTGCCTCTCTGTAACTCTGCCTTTCAAATAAAAATAAAAATAAAAATAATTTAAAAAAAAAAATGAATTCAACATTGACATAATAATATTATCTAATCTGTAGATAATATTCAATTGTTACCTACTGTTCTACTGATATCTTTTCCAACATTTTTTAGTCCAGAATCCACAACTGCATTACCTTTCCTTTATTTTTCATATTGTAGTTACCGTATGAGCTTGCAATATTCTTTATAGAATTCTTAAAACTAATGAAAAAGCTTAAAATGGCATTTGCATCTATTCCTTCTAGAATTTTTCTGTGTGTGCACACATGTGTGTTTTTGCAGTTAAAAATCATATTGCATACAACTTTGTATTTCTCAATTAACTTTATAACTCAAATACTTTTCTGAATCATTAAAATATTTGCGACTGGGATGTTTAATGGTTTTATAATATTCCATCAGATTTACCTCATCTTGATGTTTAATTTTATCTAATTTTCTCATACACAGCATTGTAATGAGCAGCTTTTGCCACACTATGTACTAAAGAAAGCATACATTTCTTAAGTCTCAGCAGTTGCTAGAGAAAGAGCCACTCTTTCACATCTTTTAAGTAGAGTGCAGTGTACGTAAACCACAGAATATTATTCAACCATGAAAAAGGATTAAATGCTGTCAGTTACAGCAACACAGATGGAACCTGAGCCATCCTTTTATTTTAGGTACATGAAGATTAAAACAAAAAAACAAACTTCATGTTTTACAATTCAGACTACACACAATTCCTATTAAAACTAACTCAACTTGAAAATAGCTACTTGGAATTTAAATAAAAATACATACGAGTTGTGTACCTAATTTGACCTTTCTCCTGTCTTCCAACCATTTGTTTCAGAAACTCGGGAACAAAATCAACACAGAAGGGCAGAGTTCCAAAGCCAACCCAATTTATCCTCTGTCAAATTCACCTGCCACAGTCTTTGAGATGCCCTCTGACCCCTACCCGGAAGTCTGAGTCCTTCAATGACTTTATTCTGGATGTAGCATTAGTCACCTAGAACTGCAGCTTCCCTAATTCTTTATCTTTTGGGGCTTTCTTGGTTGTGAACAATAGAAATCAATGCTGGATAACTTATGTAAGAAAGGAATTTATTGGCATGCCGAGTTCAGAAAGCAGGGGATAGCAACAAACCTAGGCAAGGGCACTGCACAACGCAGCGGTTTAATGAAGGTAACACTGGTGTCCTCACACTGAGCACTTAGCACTACAACTGTATTCTGACCCGTCCCTACAGGACACGTCATTTTCCTATGCATTTATTTGAGTCAGGACTTTCACTGCACTTTCCGAGCAAAGGAAATGGTAACCTTGTAAGTTTCTTTACTTTGGGAGAATCTAAAGCTTCATTCCTAGGATTTCTGACTCCTTGGTGGTCCACCTCAATGGAGATGTGCTAGATATGCTAGTGGGAAGAGCACGCAAGGTTTTAACCACAGTCCTCGCTGTCCCCAGAAGCATCAATCCTTTTTTTCCTAAACAGATAACTCCAGTGACTTTATATCAAGGATTTTCTCCCAGATAGAGGCAAAACCAAGTCTTTGATCGGTCATTCCACTGTTCCATATGACTTGCTACATCAGGGTCCATGCCAAGACCAATGGACACCATGGGTATCACGTCATTACCTTGTTTCTTTCACTGTAAGTGAATTACTTATTTAGGAGCAAATGTTGGTTAAACAACCATGTTAGTATACAAGCCATTTAGGAAGTCCACGAATGCTATATCTGGTAAAGGGATAATGGACAAAGAAAAAAAGTCTAAATCCAAAATGGGAATCTATTCAGTAAAGAAAGATTGTACTCCAATTGAGATTGAATAATCTGATAGCATGCTGGCTGACGTTGCCCGTGGGAATGATCATACCCCATATTCGAATGCCCGGTTCAAGTCTTTGCTCCTCTTTTTCTAATCTAGAATTCTGCTAATGCATATCCTGGCAGGCAGTAGAGGATAGCTCAAGTACATGGGTACCTGTCACCCACATGGGAAACCTGGATGAAGTTCTGGGTTGCTGATTTTAGCCTGATCAAGTCTTGGCTGTTGCAGACATTTAGGGAATAAACTAGCAGCTGGAAGATATCTCTCTCTATGTCTTTCTCTCTCTCTGCCTTTCAAATAAACGAAATTTCTTTTAAAAAATGAAGTCTATTTAAGCCGGCACCGTGGCTTAACAGGCTAATCCTCCACCTTGTGGTGCCGGCACACCGGGTTCTAGTCCCTGTTGGGGCGCCGGATTCTATCCCGGTTGCCCCTCTTCCAAGGCCAGCTCTCTGCTATGGCCCGGGAAGGCAGTGGAGGATGGCCCAAGTGCTTGGGCCCTGCACCTGCATGGGAGACCAGGAGAAGCACCTGGCTCCAAGCTTTGGATCAGCGCGATGCGCCGGCCACAGCGGCCATTGGAGGGTGAACCAATGGCAAAAAGGAAGACCTTTCTCTCTGTCCCTCTCACTATCCACTCTGCCTGTCAAAAAATTTTAAAAAAAATGAAGTCTATTTAAAAATCAACAAAACATCATGTCATCGCCTGCTGTCTACCACCAGATATCTTGCCACACTGGGACTCACTGTTGGTTACTGACTGCAGACAAATTAGATAGACAGCAGTAGGAGGAGCCTAGTCAAATTCAAAAAGGTTAAGTCCAAGTTCTTCAGCAACACATAGCTAATATTGCTGCCTCTGTGGGCATTTTGCTCCTGAACTCATCAATCAGGCAGTGAGGAAGAGGATAACCAGCATTTTTCTAATTATTGACAGCCTTGCAGGAAAGGCCTTTTGTGGACTTTGACATGGGATGCAAATATTCTTTATAATCGGGGCCCATTCACAGTAATTCAATCACCCAAGTTCCTCCAAACTCTTTGACATCAATATGCTAATCTTCTTTTCATCAAATCCTACCTTAAGTCTCCTTGACAAGTCACTCTTATTATTGGATAAGAAATACTGCTTGACTTCTTGCCCTCTGGGCAATGCATGAAGGGATGGCGCTGTGGCACAGTAAGTTAAGCATCCACCTGTGGCGCCAGCATCCCATACAGGCGCTGGTTCTAGTCCCGGCTGCTCCACTTCCAATCCAGCTCTCTGCTATGGCCTGGGAAAGTAATGGAAGATGGCCCAAGTCCTTGGGCCCCTGCACCTGTGTGGGTGTAGAAGAAGCTCCTGGCTTCAGATTGGCTCAGCTCTGGCTGTTGCAGCCACTTGGGAAGTGAACCAGCGGATGGAAGACCTTTCTCTCTCTCTCTCTCTCTCTCTCTCTCTCTCTCACTGTCTGTAACTCTACCTCTCAAATAAATAAAATCTTTTATAAAATACATGAGTTTAAATTTTTTGCATCAAAATAAAACTTCTATTTTTCCATAACATTTTTGAAGTAGCCTCCTACATGTACACTGATTTTGTTTCTCTTACTGATAGGTATCAAGAAAAAAAATCAGTCACTAAGTTAATAATTTCATATCAAAATCCAGAGGCTATTTTAATCTGCCTGGTACACATATTATATGTGGGGCTGGCATTGTGTCACAGTGGGTTAAGCCACTGCCTCTGATGCCAATACCCCATAGGAGTGCCAGCTGCCCTACTTCAGATCCAGCTCCCTGCTAAGGCACCTGGGAAACCAGCAGAAGATGATCCAAGTACCTGGACCCCTGCCACCTACAGATGGAGTTCCAAGCTCCTGGCTCTCACCTGGCCCAGCTCTGGTCAATGTGGCCATTTGTGGAGTGAACAGCAGATGGAAAATACCAGTCTCTGTCTCTGCACCTCTGTATCTCTCTCTCTCTCCCTCTCTTTGTGCAACTCAGCCTTTCAAATAAGTAAACTTTTTACAAATACCACCCATAGCATGCTAGAATATTCCTTATGAAGTGTGTAGTTTATCATCAACTGACAAGACCCACCTGGTTTTTCAGAGGCCAGAAAATCTCAATGAAAAGACAGTTACCAAAGACTGCAGCCCCCCCGCATCTTCAAACACCTCACGTTGCTCGAATCTCTGCAGATCTTCCAGGAAGCAAGTTTTCGTATGGCTGTGTCACATGAGCTTTCATTTTTGCCTCTCCTAATGTTTCAGTTGGTCCTGATTCAATTTTAAGAAAAAAAATACAAATTCTACCAGTTGCTAAATATAAGGGTACTTCAAAAAGTTAATGGGATTCCATAATTCAACATAAGTTTACCTTGGTGTTAAACCATTTCTTGAAATCCATATAGTTTTTTGTATGCATTTTCCACAAACTTTTTGAAGACCCCTGAAATATCTCTTCCAATTATACACTTGTGGGTTGATAAAATAACCATTGGTATATCTGAGTACATAAAGAACCCAGTTTTCCACAATTCCATTCATCACTTGGCATCCATAATCTCCTACTCTAACTGTGAGATTGGGAAGGCATAAAGGCCCTCTGGTATCAATTTCACTTGATATCTAACATACTTTTCAGGGAGAAGTTGAAAATAAAGGTGGAAGGCCGGCGCCGTGGCTCAATAGGCTAATCCTCCGCCTTGCAGCGCTGGCACACCGGGTTCTAGTCCCGGTCAGGGCACCGGATTCTGTCCCGGTTGCCCCTCTTCCAGGCCAGCTCTCTGCTGTGGCCCGGGAGTGCAGTGGAGGATGGCCCAAGTGCTTGGGCCCTGCACCCCATGGGAGACCAGGAGAAGCACCTGGCTCCTGCCATCAGATCAGCGCGGTGCACCGGCCGCAGCGCGCCGGCCGCGGCGGCCATTGGAGGGTGAACCAATGGCAAAAGGAAGACCTTTCTCTCTGTCTCTCTCTCTCACTGTCCACTCTGCCTGTCAAAAAAATAAGTAAATAATAAAATTAAAAAAAAATAAAGGTGGAAACATGGATCAGATGATGATGGTGATGATATAGATAGATGGGTAGACAGATGGTAGATAGGTGATAGATTATAGATAGATGACAGAGGGTAGATTATAGCTAGATGATGGATAGTTCATAGATAGTAGATTATAGATATATAGATTATAAGATGATAGATTATAGATAAATAAATGATAGATTCTAGATAGATAGGTAATAGATCTGAAGTGACGTTGTAGGTTCTTCCCGTAAGGGTCCCAAGCCTCTCTTCAATGAACTCTCTGTGAACTGACCTAGATCTAGAACTGTCTGAGGTCTCTACTCATCAAATCTCTTTTTTCCTGAACATACAAATCAAGCCACACCTTGGATCGATCGCTTAGAAACCTCATGATTAATCTTCATAAAATACCCTTGCATTGTGCAGGTGCCTTCATTGCTACTTCGGTCTTCATGCCCACAACACCAGTTATGTCAATCTTGTCTCATGGGTGCACTGTCCCCTGTTTCCTCTTCCCCCAGTTCCCACAATCCTTCTTCCTATGAGGAAGTCAAGTGCCCCTAGCTTCCATCCTGGCCTACAGAGAATAGTTTCTATCAAACATCTAAAGGATACAAAGAGAATACCCTAAGAAGGCATGCTTTCTTGCCTTAGTGAATGACGTGTCCTTGTCTTTAGTTTTTAATCAATCTCAACTCAGCCGAGTAGTGAACCAGTTGGAAAGATAATTAACGTCTCTGAAGAATAAATTATGTAGCACAGATTTGGATAAATGACTTAACCCTGAGACAAGATGAAGATGTGCTGATAACCCTAACTAGGGGAAGAAAGCTGTTTTTGATATTCTTAATGAGGTAGAGATAAAATATTTGCCAGATCAGAAGCCAATCTGCTTCCACAATTACTACAGAACCGGCCCCTGTGTTTGGAATGAGCAGGTGCTTCCACTGGTGCTGAGCTCCTGTCAGTCTTTGAAAGCCTTCTGTCCCCAGCAGGTGCCAAGCCTCTGCTGTTCCATGTCCTTAACAGCGATACCATTCCTGTTTGTTTGTTTTTTGTTTTTATTTCAATTTTTCACCAATGATTTGCTACTTGGTTAAGTTAGCTGAAAATTCAGGAATAATGATTTGGCTCATTCTGATCACTTAAAGAAGCAGTTCAACACACAAAGATAACTAATCCAATACATAAGAACTGGAAAAAGTCATTTTAGCAGAGTCTTAGGAGTCCATAGGGAACCTTTGTGGTTGCACGTGTGTTGAAACTCCATGCCAGCGGCTGAAATATAAGGGGATTTTGCATCCCCAGAGTCAGTACTAACTCAGAGTCACACGTTAATATCCAGAGAGTCGCCTCAATAAGTAGTCACAGACTCCTGTGTAAAAGGCTTAAGGATTTCTCTTGCTTATGATTTTTTTAGATTTATTTATTTGTTTGAGATGTAGAGTTACAGACAGAGACCAAGAGACAGAGAGTCTTCCATCCACTGGTTAACTCCCCAATTGACTGCAACAGCAAGAGCTAAGTTGATCTGAAGCCAAGAACCAGGTGCTTCTTCCGGGTCTCCCATGAGGGTGCAGGGGCCAAAGGACTTGGGCCATCTTCCACTACTTTCCCAGGCCATAGCAGAGAGCTGATTGGGAAGCAGAGCAGCTGGGACTTGAACCGGCACCCATATGGGATGTTGGTGTTGCAGGCAGAGGCTTAGCCTACTATGCCACAGAGCCGGCCTTGCTCATGGCAAGTTTAGTTAGTTTTTTTTTTTTTTCCATAAAATTTGTTGAACTCTTTAGTTAGTATAGAGTTAATCATATGTGTATAAAGTCCATTGAAAACAGATCTTAGCGAAAAATAAAAATGGGAATAGGAGAGGGAGGAGGAACTGGGTGAGAGTGTGGGTGGGAGAGCAGGTATAGTGGGAAGAATCCTATGTTCCAAAAGTTGTATTTATGAAAAGCATGAAGTTTGTATTCCTTAAATAAAATGTTTCTGGGGGCAAAAAAAAGTAGTCTAGATAAATCTGCAAAATTGCTATGACCTGAAGCTCTTGGTGTTTTATCAAGTAATTTCTCATACCAAAACTTCACTCAGAGAAGGAAAATCCTGTCTACATTTTAATTAACCAATGAAAAGAAGATTCAAAAACTGGAACCACAACTGTTAATTTTTGAGACAGAAAATTGAATCTAGAATCTTTAATAACTTCATCTACATCAGTAAATTCAGATCCATCTAAGATTTATTGAAGGTACCAGCTCTGTGGCACAATGGGCTAAGTCTCCATCTGCAGCTCCGGCATCCCATATGGATGCCAGTTCGAGTCCTGGCTGCTCCTTTTACGATCCAGCTCTCTGCAGTAAAAGATGGCCCATGTGCCTGGGCCCCTGAACCTGCATGAGAGACCTGGAAGAAACTCCTCACTTTGAATCAGCTCAGCTCTGGCCATTGCAACCATTTGGGGAGTGTACCAGCAGATGGAAGACCTCTCTCTCTCCCTCTGTCTCTATCTCTATCTGTCTGTAACTCTGCCTCTCAGCTAAAAATAAATACGTCTTTAAAAAAAGATTTATGGGATACCTTCCTAGGTCAGGCTCCTGTAAAATCCTTTTTTCAAAAAATATTCCTCAGTTTTATATTCTTTTGTAATTAACTGATTCTTGCTAATTTTTGGCTTGCAGTCATACTTCTCCATGGCTCTGATGTAATTGCCACCTGAGCACAGGGTAGGATCTAACTCCATAGTTCTGGGAACTCTGAATTACAGGATCACAATAAATGGATAAGTAATCTCTTCAAAGTTGGAGCAAGGGACCTCTTTGACTGACATGGGAGATTAATAGAGAGTTGGAGTTTGCATTATCCCAATGTGCTTTGAATCTACCTATAAATCCATGTTCCAGTGTTTGGATGCCCTTCTCCCTTGATCAATGCCTTAGCTTTCACATAAGAGATTTAGTGACGCTCTTAATTTATCTCATATCTATTCAGAAATCAAAGCATTAATCTTCCATCTATTTTTTTGGCTATCTGAGGCCATCAGTTGCAGGAATTGAGTATTTTGGTTTCTGTTTTCATTTTGTTTGTTTGTTTTCTTTAACCTGGCTACCATGAGTATTGTGTTTGTCCTTGAAACAAGAATTTAAAGATTTGAGCCCCTCATTCTCTTTCAGGAACAAGTTGTTGTTATTAGCAACCACCATCCCTACTGCCCTGAGTCTGGGAGTCCTTTAATCCTAGGTTGTTGGCCGGCGCAATAGGCCAATCCTCCGCCTGCGGCGCTGGCACACCGGGTTCTAGTCCTGGTCGAGGCGCTGGATTATATCCCGGTTGCCCCTCTTCCAGGCCAGCTCTCTGCTATGGCCCGGGAAGGCAGTGGAGGATGCCCAAGTGCTTGGGCCCTGCACCCGCATGGGAGACCAGGAGAAGCACCTGGCTCCCGGCTTCGGATCAGCGTGATGCGCTGGCTGCAGCGGCCATTGGAGGGTGAACCAATGGCAAAAGGAAGACCTTTCTCTCTGTCTCTCTCTCTCACTATCCACTCTGCCTGTCAAAAAAAAAAAAAAAAAATCCTAGGTTTTGGAGATCTGCTGTAGCACAGGGGGTTAATTCAATGTTGGCTGCTCCACTTCTAATTCAGCTCTCAACAAATGTGCCTGGGAAGCAACCAGTGATACCTCAAGTCCTTAAGTCTCTGCCACCTTTGTAGGAGAGAGCCAAGTGCAGTTCCTGGCTCCCAGCTCTGGCCTGGTCCAGCCCTGGATGTTGTCACCATTTGGGGAACGAATCAGTGGATGTAAGATCTTTTTATTTTCTCTCTCCTTCTCATTCTGCATTTCAAATCAATCAATCAATGATCAATAAATCTTTTTTGAAAAGATACTAGATTAGGTGGTCATGTGTCTTGCCATTCCAAGGTACACATAGTCTCATTTCTAATCCCAATTCATGATCATATCATTCCGCATCCTTCATTCCTATTCCATATTGTTCTGGTCATATTCTTCAACGTGCAGTAGAGAAACTGAATTGGGATAACCTAAGGAAACAAAAAAAGAAAAATTGGGAACAAAGGTTGCATAGCTCAGAGAATGGTGAGGACAGAGAACTAGGCTTGGAGAAACGTGTGCCTTCATGTGGGTCCTACCTGATTCACAGTTCTGGACTGGGCAAAACCTCCTCCTCCTCTTCCTCTCGCATAGCCCACCATGCTCTTGAAGGCGAGAATTTTGCCTTTTACACGTGTACACCCATGCTATTCCTGGCTCGTTTTTGAACAACCTGCCTTAGGTGGCGTTAGACTAGCAAGAATGTGAAACTACTCCTTGCTTTCCAGCTATCAAACTGATGAGCCAACCATTGAAGTTGCCCAGCCAGGCTCAATCACTTTAAAATCTGCCCCCAGCTCTGCAAAGTGCCCTGAGCCAAGCATGAAAGGGACATGTATAAGTATATTTCCCGGTCTACCTCTTTGAATGGAGTTCCTCACTCTGTGAAGTGGAACTTCATTCTGTGGTCCTAAACTTTCCACACTGCAATTTCAAAGGCATGTCCCCTGCTCTTGTATTTTCTGAGTCCTGTTTGTGGGGTTGTGGCAAGCACAGTGGGAACACAGCTCATTGAAGCAACGTAGGAGTGACCTACAGGTCAGACTAGATGATGTGATATCCTCAAAAGGGCTGCACAAGGGACTGGGGAGTTACTGAAGGCTTTATTCATCCAATCCTTTCCATGGGACATGGATTTAAATTATATTTCCTCTTACCTTTCATTTTCTTCCCAACTCCTCTGTTTGTTCAACACAATTTACCAAAACATCGGTGAAGGAAAAAAGAAAAAATCTATAGCCTGCCCAGTGCTCCTGAAGACGGAAAAATTTAAAAACATCATCTATGAAGGAACTTCAAAAAGTTCATGGAAAATGGAATTCAAAGATAAGTTTGTTTTGGCACAAAAATATTTGAAACCCAAGTACGTGAAGGCTCTTCAGAAGGTTCATAGAAAGTGTGTATTATTCAAAAACTGTGCATGGATTGCAAAAAAAAATCACTGCATCAAAATAAACTTATTTATTAAAATAATCATTTATTTGAGAGAGCAGGAGGCAGAGAAAGGCAGGCAGGCACAGGCAGAGAACTCCCATCTGCTGGTGCACTCCCCAAATACCCACAATGCCAGGCTGAGCTGGACCAAGCAGAACCTGGAAGCCAGGAACTCAACTGGAGTCTTGAGCCCACACCACTCCCCCTGTAGGGTCTGCGTTAGCAGGAGGCTGGAGTCAGGAGCTAGAGCCAGGACTCTGGAACCCAGGCGCTCTGATGGGGATGCTGGCATCTTTCCTGATGCCAAATGCCCACCCCCAAACGTATTTTTCAACTCTAACTTTCCATATAAAAGTTTCCATATTAAAGTTCTTTTATATGTTCCTCCCTTCCTAAAAGAATCCATTTTCCCAAACATAGCAGTTGAAATGGAAAGTTTGAAGTGATCACTCCTGGGGCTGGCATTATGGTGCAGTGGCTTAAGCCACTGCTATGCAGCACTGGCATCCCATACGGGTGCCAGTTTGAGTCCTGGTTGCTTCATTTCTGACCCAGCTCCCTGCTAGTGCACCTAGGGAAGCAATGGAAAATGGCCCAAGCGTTTGGGCCCCTGCCACCCAAGTGGGAGACTCAGAGGAGTTCCACGTTCCTGGCTCCCATGTGGCCCAGTTCCAACCATGGTGACCATTTGGGGAATGAACCACTGATGGAAGATCTCTTTCTCTCTCTGTGTCTCTCCCTATCTGTCACCCTGCTTTCCAAAAACAACTGGCATTCTCTACTTGCATTTGGAAAACTGAATAACTGTAACATGTTATTCCCTCATAGCAAGAGATAAAATCTTGTTGCACTGCAAAGATGATATGGGCCTGTTTAGAAACTTAGAGGGAGAAGAAGCCTTTCATTGGAGGTTTTGTCTTCATCCTAATCATTTCTACACTGAATATATTTCATCGGTGCCTTTGATTGACATGGAACATTAAATTGAGCTATTTCCAACGCCGGTGGGAAATACCAATACAAGAAGGGAGGGTGTTTGTGGTACGTTACATGCTCAAGGAGAGCAAACCCACCTTGGTCTCCATATTTATTTATCTCCAAAAGAGACATTTCAGTTCTCTGGGGTCACAGCATTTGTTCCCTTCAATAGTTGGAGCAAAAAAAAAAAAAAAATCTATATATTCCAAGCAGATGTTCTTCATATAAAATGTTGGCTGGAAGAATCTGTGTTACCATTTCAACCCTTCAACATTTTTACACAATATTAAAATGGATTGAATTTCCCTCCAAGGAAGAGAGGACCTTAAATCACATATTTGCGGAATCCCATCAAGGATCAAACAGGATTTGTTTCTCTCCGAGAGCGAAGGCACCAATGTTGCTGATGAAGATTTTCCCCAGCTGCCTTTCCAAGTCAGCCTAGCAGGGCAGGCAGACAGGAAAATATTAGGTCTGCTAAAAATGAGTTGAAGTGCAGCCAAATAGCAGACTTCCAAGGTACACTCTCGCAGGCTGGTACTCCGAAAGATGCAATTTCTCCATTTCCAAAACTCAACAATTTTTCAGCCGCACAGCATCATTCCGGTAAAACACTGGTATTTTATTCATCTCTTCCTGAAGTACCATACTTTTATTTTGTAGGCGTCTCTAAATCACATCAATTCACAAAAGGCCGATTTCTTGCTGCTATAGTCAAATCAGACATCACATGCACATACACACACACTGTATTTTTTTTCTTTAGCTAGTTAGTCACAGATTAGAGATTTGAAGTCTGAGTCACAAAGCTCTGTTAGGCAGAGAATATGGCTAACGAATGCGCAGTGAACACCCTTGTGCACACAGGGGTTGGATTGTTCCTTCACCCTTCTCTCAAGCTCCTGGCTCCAATCATGTCTTACCCAGGGAATGCTGCCTTTGTTAGGGGAACTTTTCCCTATCTCACCTTGGTAATTATTGTCAGAGTTTGCACAAATGTGATGGTGCTACTATCATCCAAATGTTCAAATATAAGAATCCTTTATATTTCGTGTACAATCTTAAAACTGAAGACGCCACAGGGGGCTTTGTAATCCAAGCACCTATTGTCCACACGAGGAAATTAAAGTTTCAATAGCTCACACCGGGGCCTATGGAAACCAGATCTCTGCTATGGATCTTAGGTTCTTTCTTCTACTTCAAAAGTTGGCAAACTTTTTCTATTAGGGACCAAATATTAAAGATTTTAGGCCCTCTGGGCCACATACAATCATTGCTTTTGTGGAAAAAAATCATAACCTGTAAAAAATGTAGGAACTATTGTCAGCTCTAGGACCTACAGAAGCCAGAAGCAACGTGAATTGGGCTCAGGGTTACAGTGTGTCAACCCTTGTTCCACCTTATCATCCCCTCATCAGTTATGACAAATAAGGACAGCAGGGGCGGGTGTCTGGCCTACCAGTTGAGACACTGATTGAGACTCCCATGTCCTATATCAGAATGCCCAGGTTTGAATCCCAGCTCCAGCTCCTGCCTGTAGCTACCCGCTAATGCAGACCCTGGGAGGCAGTGGCGAATGATCCAAGCCCCAGGGTCCTGTCACCCTCGTGGGAGACATGGATTGCAATTGTGGCTCCCAGAAAAGCCTAACTATTGGAATGCCTAACTGTTGGATACATTTGGGGAGTGAACAAGTAGCTGGATCTCTCTCTCTCTCTCTCTCTCTCTCTCTCTCTCTCTCTCTCTCTTCCTGGCAAATAAAGAAGTGAATAAAACAAAGAGAGTTCACTAGTTACAATAATGCTACATAACTGATGACCCTGAAACCCAATGGCAGGCAGCAATAAACTGAGAGACAGAGAGAGAGAGACAGAGAGAGAGACAGAGAGATCTTCCAGTTGCTGGTTCACTCCCCAAATGCCTGCAACAGTAGAGATGGACCAAGCTGAAGACAGAAGCCAGGAAAACCATGAGGTCTCCCACATAGATGGTAGGGGACCCAAGTGCTTGGACCATCATCTTCCATCTCCAAGAGTGTACATTAGCAGGAAGCTGGATTGGAGATGGAGGCTGGACTCAAACCCAGGCACTCCCATATGGGTGCAGGAATCCCAAGTGGCAAGTTAAACCACTACATCGCAAAGCCCTCCTGAGTGGCCCGGTTTTGAATCTCCCTGAGCCCCCCTACAGAAACAGAGTAACTACAAGGGTAGATCAAAGACCCACAGAGAAGAGAGCAAGATATGGGCGAGGACAGCCAGCAGACTTACACACTGACACGGTTTAAACAGAACAGCAGGTGGAGGGCAACAAGAACAGGAACAGAACAAACTCAAAACAGCCAGAAGCTACTCTGTGAAAAGCAAGGCAGACCCATCTGGGAGCACCAGCTCTTCGGGGGCAGCTGCTTCGTGGGATCTGACTCCTGAATGACCCAAAGAAGCCCATGGTTAGGTGATTACTGACGTCATAAATAAGAGTGTCAATTGTTAAATCAACAACGGGAGTCACTGTGCACTTGCTCCCCATGTAGGATCTCTGTCTTTAATGTATTGTACTTTGTGATTAACAGTATAACTAGTACTCAAACAGTACTTTATACTCTGTGCATCTGTGTGGGTACAATCTGTTGAAATCTTTTACTTAGTATATACTAAGTTGAACTTCTGTATATAATGATAGTTAAAAATGAATCTTAATGAAGAATGGGATGGGAGAGGGAGTAGGAGATGGGATGGTTTGCAGGTGGGAGGGTGGTTATGGGGGGAAAACTGCTATAATCCAAAAATTGTACTTTCAAAATTTATATTTACTAAATAAAAGTTTTAAAAAAAAAGAAGCCCATGGTTAGGTCTGGATCCATTGGAGCAGCCCACAGGCTCTCACCACTTAAAATAGACTCCATCTGAGTGCAACTTCCCTGATACAAAATTCTTGGGAGTAGAACCTCATTTAAACCAGAAAGGTCAAAGAAACTGTCCAGACAAAACTAGGGAACATGAGAGGCAGATCCCAAAAAGGACCAGTTGTTTTTATTTTTAAATAAATAAATGTATAAATAATAGAAAGGTGGCCGGCGCCATGGCTTAACAGGCTAATCCTCCGCCTTGCAGCGCCGGCACACCGGGTTCTAGTCCCGGTTGGGGCACCGGATTCTACCCCGGTGGCCCCTCTTCCAGGCCAGCTCTCTGCTATGGCCTGGGAAGGCAGTGGAGGATGGCCTAAGTCCTTGGGCCCTGCACCCGCATGGGAGACCAGGAGAAGCACCTGGCTCCTGGCTTCGGATCAGCACGATGCGCTGGCCGCAGCAGCCATTGGAGGGTGAACCAACGGCAAAAAGGAAGACCTTTCTCTCTGTCTCTCTCTCTCACTATCCACTCTGCCTGTAAAAAATAAAAATAAAAAAAAATAATAGAAAGGTGACCATTTCCACGTAGTTCTGCTGTCTGCAATGAACTCACTTTTGTTCACTTCCTGGGAGGGTTATAATAAATTACTACCAAACTGGTAGCTGAAATCAACGGTAGTGTATCTTCTCGCTGTTCTGGAAGCCACGAGTCTGAAGTCAAGGTGGCAAGAGGTGTGTGTACCCTCTGAGAGCCCCAGGGGATAACCCTGCACTGCTTCTCCCTGCTGCAGGTGGTCCCCAGCGACCCTTGGTCCTCCTGGCTTGTGATAGCATCCCTTCAACCTCCAAGCTCCATCTTCATATGGTCTTCTTCCCTCTGGGTCTGCAGCCCGTTATGCCTCCTCTTCTGATAACACTGAAAAACCGAGGGTCCAGCCTCATCCAATATGGCCTCATCATAACATGGTTACATCTGCAAAGCCCCGGTTTCCAATGAAGATGGAAGAGTCAGAGAAGGAGATGTGAAAACACAAGCAGGGGGTCGGCCCTGTGGCATAGAGGGTATAGCCAACCACCTGCAGTGTTGGCATCCCATATGGGCACCAGTTCGAGTCCTGGCTGCTCCACTTCTGATCCAGTTCTCTGCTCTGGCCTGGGAAAGCAGTAGAAGATGGCCCAAGTGCTTGGGCCCTGCATCCATGTGGGAGACCCGGAGGAGGCTCTTGGCTCCTGGCTTTGGATTGGAGCAGCTCTGGTGCTTGCAGCCAGTTGAGGAATGAATTGGCTGATGGAGGACTTTCTCTCTCTCTCTCTCTCTCTCTCTCTCTCCCCCTCCCTCCCCCCTCCCTCCCTCTCTTCTCTCTGTGTAACTCTGACTTTCAAGTAAATAAATAAATCTTTAAAAAAAGAAAGTGAATTCTACTTCTGTCCTCCAGAGCTTTAAGATAATATGCCTGTGTAGTTTAAATGCCGAAGTGGGTGATAACACACGTCTATAAATGGTCAGGGCAATTTTAAGGATGAACAGAAGCATTTCCAGATGCTAAGAATTCTTTTCCATGAGCTGGGAGCTATTGTTATGGATTCTACTGGATAGTGTCTGTGGTTCTAGTATGCAGCAGAGTTCACTCCTACTGCTTCCTTATAGGGTCATCTATCTGTGAGTATCCAGGCTATTTTTTCAACAGCTAGGATTAGGCAACAAGAGGATAACACATGGATTCTCAAAGTGTGTTCCCTGGAGCAGAAACATCAGTATCACAGAAACACAATTCCCTGGCCCCATCACGCATCGACTAAATCTGAGAGCAGGTGATAAGGATGAACATGATGGAGACCATGGTGTTGTCCTAAACAGTGTTCTCTGCTGGCCTTGCAAAGACTACTAAGTAGATGAGACCTTGTCCCTGACTTGTCTTAGGATGGCGCTCCAACTCAATCACTTAAGTGTTGGCTATTGCCTCTTGACGTAGACCAACCTTTTGTGGATGGTTATAAGTGCAGAGTCCTCTCCAGTTAGTATGTCACATTCGTCAACAAAAAGTATCCGGTGGAAGAATGAAAATGCAAAATATTGTCCTATACCTGTTTCTAGTTTTGCATTTGCTAGCCATTGGTGAAGAATTTACCAAATTTAATATCCACCTAAATTGTGTGTGAAAACACAAAAAGGGTATTTTCACATAACAATGTATCTCCCCACAAGACACTTATTAATGACAAAGGGAAAACTAGTAACTTTACAATGACAATATCTAAGCAGTCAAAATTACCAATATGAGATGCAGCAACATTATGTAGCTCTTGATATGATGCACTGAGAAAGGATACCACTTTTATAACTCACTCAAAATGCATAATCTGAGTGAAACTATTCCAAATTGAGAGCCATTCTACAAAGCAACTGCTTAACGCTTATAAAAGTGTCAACATTGGGCCAGCGCTGTGGTGTAGTGGGTAATGCTGCCACCTGTGACTCTGACATCTTATATGGGTGCTGGTTCAAGTCCCAGCTGCTCCACTTCTGATCCAGCTCCCTGCTAATGTGCCTGAGAAAGCAGCAGAGGATGGTCCAGGTACTTGGGTCCCTGTACTCACATGGGAGAGACCTGGAAGCAGTTCCTGGTTCCTGGCTTCAGTTTGGACCAGCTCTGGCCATCACAGCCATTTGGGTAGTGAACCAGCAGATGGAAGATCTCTCCTCTCTCTCTCTCTCTAACTCTACTTTTCAAATAAATAAATAGATATTTAAGAAAAAGTGTCAAGGTCATGAAAGACCTATAAAGATGAAGGAAATGTCTTCGTTTGTAAGAAGCTAAAGAGTCATAAAAGCTAAATGCAGGGGTGAGCATTTGGCATGGCAGTTAATTTGCCATTTGGTGCACCCACATCCCGTATCAGAGCGCCTGAGTCCCCATTCCTCCACTTCCAAACCAGCTTCCGGCTCAGGAGCAGCCTGGGAAGCAACAGATGATGGCCCAGGTACTTGGTCCTTGCCCACCCACACTAGAGACCTGGATTAAGTTCCAGGATCCAGGCTTAAGCGAATAATCCACCTAATCTTCCAGGCCAGCTCTCTGCTGTGGCCAGGGAGTGCAGTGGAGGATGGCCCAAGAGCTTGGGCCCTGCACCCCATGGGAGACCAGGAGAAGCACTTGGCTCCTGCCATTGGATCGGAGCTGTGCGCCTACCACGGCGGCCATTGGAGGGTGAACCAACGGCAAAAGGAAGACCTTCCTCTCTGTCTCTCTCTGTCCACTCTGCCTGTCAAAAAAAAAAAAATCCACCTAATCCAGTCCTTGCTGTTGCAGGCATTGAGGGAGAGATCCAATGGATGGAAGATATTTCTCCCTCTCTCTCTCCCCCTCCCTACCTTTCAAATAAAATTTAAAGAAATACAAATTAATTTTAAAAAACCCTAACTGTAATGCATAATCCTGATTTCAATTGTAGACCAGAAAGAAGACGTTAGTTGAATAATTCAAGAAATTTCAATAAAGTGTATGGTTTCATTATAATAGTATTATATCAATATTAACTTAGTAGTTTTGGCCTCTGAAATATAGTAGAGAGTTTTAGTTCCCATAGAGTGGGATTTCCTCTTACGACCATTCCACCTGCTATATATAAAACTATAAAGTCCAGGTCACGCAATATACATATTCCACTCAAGGACTCTGTAAAGCAACCAAATACAGGTGGGAGACAACACTTGAAGAAGTGACCTACATGGGGCTGAATCTTACTCAAAAGTGCGCACCATGTTGGAACAGTACAGAACAGGCCACTAAAACTCCAGTAGCAACTCTGCCATCTAGATGTTCTATTTGTTCAATCTTTAAATCTACTTGGTCACTGCTTACCTTGCACCCATTGTCCTAATCCCCTTTTTATTTCTTTAAAGCAGTATGTTTAGTGATAGTGATCTCATATTCTTTGTCTGATAATTCTGGCCCTTGCATTGTGGGGTGTATGGTTCTTTGCTCTGTGGTTTCTGTAGGCTCTCAGACTATGATTTTTCCCTTTTGTGTTTGATGAATATTGACTATGAACTCATTTTTCATGGCATGTTATCTGTGGGCGTTCTTTGAGCTTCTTTTGAAGATGCTTTCTAAAGAGTATTTATGTAGGTCTCCACAGGAGATCTAGGAGATTCCTCCAACCTGGAATCTCTTTAAAATAAATTCGCAGCTTGAATGTTTTCAGGCCAACCATGTAGGTGAATGGGGGCTGCAAACCTACATGAAGGCCAATTTGCAAGGTGCATTCAGAGAGATCTGTTCTTCCTACCTAGGAAAGGGCTCACACAGGCATTTACTGGCTGTTTCTATGTAGAACAGACTTATTTCTGGTTTATTCTCACGACAACAGCGTGGGCTTTGGAGATTGCTGGTCTGTCTGGAGGTCTCCTATTAGCCGCCCCATTGATCCCAGTAAGCTTACACTTTAGACCCCTATATGCAACATGAGCATCAAAGGAGTTTCTGGAAATGTTTCCAATGCCACAGCCAGCATCAAAGCTACTTTCCTCTCTGATTACAAATTTAACTCCGTTTTTGAGACTCTGAGATTTTCTTAATTCCATACCAGCTTAGAACTTCTTTAAAATATATTTTTAAGGGTGAGCACTCAGCCTAGATGTGAACATGCTGGTTTAGATTCTCATGTCCTGAGTTCCACACTGAGCTGTGAGCCCCGATTCCAGGTTCCTCTAACAGACACCCTGAGAGATGGGTAGGTGATGGCTCAAGTACTTGGTTCCCTAATTAACTCCTGTCTCCTGGCTTCGACCTGCCCAACCCTAGCTCTTGCAGGTTATATGGGGAGTGAACCAGAAGGATGATGACCTCTCTCTCCCTCTCCTTCTCTGTCTCTGTCTCTCTCTCTCTCTCTCTCTGATTTTCAAATGAACAAATATTAAATTAAAAATGTTGAATGCAATATGTCGCATTATTATAAACAAGAGGGTGTTACAATCTTCCAGTGCAAGAAACACATCTATTTTCATCACTGTTGACTGTGGACTCTATTTCCTGAATGCCCCACTCTGAATTAAAGAATGGCCAGAGCAGATGGCTCACGCAGGTCACACACTATTACCCTTGTGGAACCGACAATTTGGACTTTTTTTTGAAGCCCTAGCCTAAACCATAACTCTAGCCTAAGACTGATGGAATCCTGGCCACAGAGGAACTTCAGATCATTCTGTTAGCAAATCGTCCACAGCATCCAGACAACCCTCCCATGCTCCCAGCTTCAAGATATCTCCACTTGGAAGGAATTATTAAAGGGATCTCATGTCAAAATAATAACATTATCTCAGCCGGTGCCGCGGCTCAATAGGCTAATCCTCCGCCTAGCGGCGCCGGCACACCGGGTTCTAGTCCCGGTCGGGGCACCAGATTCTGTCCCAGTTGCCCCTCTTCCAGGCCAGCTATCTGCTGTGGCCAGGGAGTACAGTGGAGGATGGCCCAAGTACTTGGGTCCTGCACCCCATGGGAGACCAGGAGAAGCACCTGGCTCCTGCCATCAGATCAACGCAGTGCGCGGGCCGCAGCGCGCCAACCGCGGCGGCCATTGGAGGGTGAACCAATGGCAAAAGGAAGACCTTTCTCTCTGTCTCTCTCTCACTGTCCACTCTGCCTGTCAAAAATTTAAAAAAAAAAAATAATAATAATAACATTATCTCACAAACCCGGTTCTTCCAAACGCCAACATCCCCATTACAATCCTGGGCTCTCTTCTCTACTCTCCCTTATTACTCAAGGTCAGATTATTTTCTTTGTAATCCTCAGATAGTTTCTGTTCTTCCAACCCATTACAACATTTCAATTCCTCATTCCTTGCTTGTATATTCTTGAAGAATCCTCCTGGGTGGTCTCCTTGTGCCTTGACTTGTTTCCTTCTATCTGCTAGTGGTATGCAATCAAAATACAAAGGCTGAAGCAGTGGAGATCCATGTAAGAGACCTGGATTCATTTCCAGGCTCCTGGCTTTGACCTGGCCCAGTACTGGCTGTTGTATGCGTTTGGAGAGTGAGCCAGAGGTTGGAAGATTGAGCTGACTGAATGTATGCATCCCGTATGTCACTGTGTAAGTTCTTACTGAAAAATGACTTTACAGCTAGTGTTCACTGTTGGGTTTCAGACCTTGAGACTTTTTCCAATTAACCCACAAAAGACAGACATAGACACAAAAGTAAGAGGGTTCTATTTCCAGCTAGCTGGGGCTCTCACCGGCACATACAATGCAGTGCAATGCTGAGGCGAGAAGCTCCGTTCCTCCCCTTCCAGCATTTTATGCACCTGGGTAAACAAGCACATATGTCACTCTACACTTAGGCGAGTTCCTTATTCATTATATGGCAATTACCTAAATTTATGTATTTCAGTGGTGCATTTGAGCAACTCAGGGGCTAGGCGTCACATAGGAAGGCGGAAGAATCTAAATTCCAGGAATAGTTGCAGGCCTGTAACCTTGGGTCCGTATTTTTCTGGCTCAAAATGAAGCCTGTCATGGAGGAACAGGGGTTCTCTCAACAGGTCCTAACAATTCCTGAGACCAACATTTAGCTTGACTTTAATATATTGCCCCATATTTTATATCATTTAATCTTAATATATTACATATTGTTAAGTCTTAACTCCAAATGTACTTAATCTAAGCTAACTTAGGGTTTGAATTCATTACTTATAGCTGAACTGCACATTCACATGTCACAGTGCAGTAACACCTTGACAGCAGGGACTCCGTTTTGGAGCACCTGAGACCCCATCGTGGGAAGGCACTACCCCCGCACCATGAGAC
Organism: Lepus europaeus; assembly: GCF_033115175.1. NCBI lineage: Eukaryota > Metazoa > Chordata > Mammalia > Lagomorpha > Leporidae > Lepus > Lepus europaeus. The sequence continues at coordinate 49,707,346 of NC_084847.1, read as the reverse complement.
TCTGGTCTGAAACTATGAAACACTTGGACAATAGCCATCCACTACATAATACCTGGCAACCTGCATCACACTTGACAAAGCATAGAAACCCCCTAGCATGATCGCTCAGGCTTAGCAGTGGATAGGCTACACCTGGGTTAATGATAGAAATGTTATTTGTCTATGTCCTACATATGATTTAAGCCAATACCTGGATTATTGTCAAGATTATAATTGAAATTGTTAAGATTGTAACTAGTATTGTCAAGATTATAATTGATATTAGTTTCGCATAGGTTTTAGGTTGGCTTGACCCTGGTAACCCTGTATTCTCCCCTGATCCTAGCAACCATGGATTCCCCTCCCAATTTTGTGGTTTTTTGCCTTTAAAAACCCTGTTGCTTTGGGCTTTGGAGTCAAGAGTTCTTTAGGGCATGAACCCGCTCTCCATTGCCGAAAATAAAGAACCATCAAATGTTAACAGTGCATACTGCTCCTCTGCACTTGCTCAGGTATAACAGTCCCTCTGCCACCTACCTGGGGCACTGTGGCTGGTTTTCCAGGATGGAGCAAAAATAGAAGGGATGTGGGTTCATCGGAGATGAGTTGGTTAAGAATCAGCTGTTGTTTCCTGTCCTCTCTACTCAGCCATGTTGACTGTGCATCTATCTCACCCATAATGTGACTATGTATTCTTCTCAGCCTCATCAAGGTACAATCGATAAATCAAGTTGTATCTGCAGAGAGTACACATTCAGACTTTGATATAGGTATGCATCGTGGAATGAGCCCTACAATCAAGTCAATGGACACATGCATCGCTTTCCTTTTGAAAAATCTTTTGCTAACCTGAGAGGTAGAGAAAGACATAAAGTGGGAGATGGAGAGATGGGGAGAGAGAGGGAGAGAGAGAGAGAATGAACGAGCGAGGGAGCTCCCATCAGTTGGTTCACTCCCCAAGTGTCCACAAGGATTGGAGTTGGGTGGGGTCATACTAGGAGCCTGAAGCTCAATCTAGGTCTCCCGTGTAAATTACAGGAAACCCATCATGGGAATCATTCCTGCTGCTTCTCAGAGTGCACATGAGGAAGTTGCCAGCATCAGAAGTGGAATTGTGGGACCCAGCTCTGTGGTTCACTTGGTTAATCCTCTGCCTGCGGTGTCAGCATCCCATATGAGTGCTGGGTTCTAGTCCCGGTTGCTCCTCTTCCAGTCCAGCTCTCTGCTGTGGCCCGGGAGGGCAGTGGAGGATGGCTCAAGTACTTGGGCCCCTGCACCTGCATGGGAGCCCAGGAGGAGACGCCTGGCTCCTGGCTTCAGATCGGCACAGCGCCAGCCGTAGTGGCCATTTGGGGGGTGAACCAACGGTTGGAAGACCTTTCTCTCTGTCTCTGTCCCTCTCTCTCCCTCTCTCTATGTAACTCTACCTGTCAAATAAATAAATAAAAAATCTTAAAAAACAAAAAGAAGTGGAGTTGTGACTCAAACTCTGGGGATGTGTGTGTCCCAAACAGGTTCTTAACTGCCAGGCCAAATGCCTGCCCCTGTGACCTTGTTGTGTGCTTATGGTGGGGACACGTAAGATCTATCCTCTCAGTAAACTCCAATAACAATGCAGTATTGTTACCCACAGTCATTATTCCAAAATTAGATCTGTAAGTTCTATTATCTTGAATAATTAGAGTTTTTGTACCCATTAACTGACATCTCCCATTCACCCTTCCCTCTATCCTGTGGCAACCATCATTGTTTCTGTGAACCTATTTGAGTTCCCACAAATCATTGAGATTGTGCAGAGTTTGTCTATGTGTCTACCTTATTTCATTTAGCATAATGTTCTCCACCATGTCATCTATTTTGTCACACAGTTCAAGATTTCCTTCTTTTATTAATGCTGAATAATGTCAATGTATTTATGTAAATACATCATGTTTTTGTCCATTTATTCATTGATTGCCATGTAAATCATTTGCATTTCTTGTCCATTGTGAGTGATGCTGCAATGAACACTGAATGTGCATATCTATCCTTTTGACATAGTGATTTATTTATTTATTTGAAAGTCAGAGTTACACAGAGAGAAAAGGAGAGGCAGAGAGAGAGGTCTTCCATCCAGTGGTTCACTCCCCATTTGGTTGCAATGGCCAGAGCTGTGACAATCTGAAGCCAGGAACCAGGAGCTTCTTCTGGGTCTCCCATGTGGGTGCAGGGGCCCAAGGGCTTGGGCCATCTTCTACTGCTTTCCTAGACCACAGCAGAGAGCTGGATTGGAAGTGGAGCAGCCGGGTCTCAAACCGGTGCCCATATGGGGTGCCGGTGCTTCAGGCCAGGACGTTAAACCACTGCGCCACAGTGCCGGCCCTAATTTTGGTTTCTTTAAATAAATACTCAGAAGGATGATTTCTGGATTATATAGTAGCTCTATTTTTAATTTTTTTGAGCACCTCCATACTGTTTTCCATATTGGATGTACCCATTTCCATTCTCACTAACAGTGTGCAAAGGTTCTCTTATTGCCTCAACTTCTCCAACACTTGTTATCTTGTGTCTTTTTGGTAAAAACCATTTTTTTTTTGACAGGCAGAGTTAGACAGTGAGAGAGAGATACAGAGTGAAAGGTCTTCCTTCCATTGGTTCACCTTCCAAACGGCCGCTATGGCCAGCGCTGCGCTGATCCGAAGCCAGGAGCCAGGTGCTTCTTCCTGGTCTCCCATGCGGGTGCAGGGCCCAAGAACCTGGGCCATCCTCCACTGCTTTCCCGGGCCACAGCAGAGAGCTGGACTGGAAGAGGAGAAACTGGGACAGAATCTGGCACCCCAACCGGGACTAGAACCCAGGGTACCGGTGCTGTAGGCGGAGGATTAGCCTAGTGAGCTGTGGTGCCGGCCGGTAAGAACCATTCTAAACAGTGTGAATTAACAGCTCATTGTATTTTTGATTTTCATTTCCCTGACAACTACAGCATACACATCCTTTTAAAGTGCAAATGGAAAATCCAACAAGAAGTACTATGTTGTACCAACACACAAGTCATGAAAAATTTCAAATTATTAAATTCATACAGAAATACTTTGAAAGAATTATATTACATTAGAAATCTATAATATATCTAGAAAATGTTTATACATCAGAATAATCTGTATGTAAAGTTAAAAGAAAATCGTGAAATATTTTGAAATAAATGATCACTAAAACACAACATGTCAAAATGTGTTGAAATCAAATAAAAAGCAGTACAGGAAAGGAAATGATAGCTGTGTGTGTTCAAGTGTGTTTCCATATTGGAAATGAAAAAAAGTTAGAAAACACTTATTTCACCCTGAAAAACTAGAGAAAAAAGAGAAAATTAAACTCAGTAAGAAAACATAAAACAATAGAGACAGCAAACACAAAATCCTTAAAAAAAAAAAACAGTAAGACTCATGAATTTGTAGTAAGAGGGAACCAAAAAAAAGAGAGAGAGAGAGAGAGAGAGAGAACACAAACATATTAAATTGCAGAGGAAACCCTCAGGACAATAATATAAAAGTAAAGGCATTATTATGAACAACTTGTTGTCAAAACAAATTGACTGTGCATGTGAAATACAGAAGATTTCAAGTTGTAGCCATTTGGGCAGAGAACTAATGGATGGAAGATTTCTCTCCCTCTCCCTCTCCCTCTCCCTCTCCCCCTCCCCCTCCCCCTCCCCCTCCCCCTCCCTCTCTCTCTCTCTCTACCTCCCACTCTCCCTCTCTGTAACTCCAACATCCAAATAAATACATAGATTTTTTGATAGAAGATTTTTCCATATGTGCATATCAATGTCTTCCAAGAGAGCAGAAAAGGTAGCAGTCAACCCAAATGCTAATCCAATAGATTCAGAAAAATTACTTAAAACATTCACATTCATCTGTAATAAAAACTCTAGGAATGGAAAGAGCGTCCTCAGTGTGATAAGTGGCATTCATGCAGGATCCGAAGCTAGCATTATGCTTAATGGTGAAAGTGTAGTGGGTAAAGCCGCTGTCTATGATGCTGGCATCCCCTGTCGGCATCAGTTCCTGTTCTGGCTGCTCCACTTCCCATCCAGCTGCCTGATGAGGACCTGGGAAAAGCAGCAGAAGATGGCCCAAGTGCCTGGACCCCTGCCACCCCCGTGGGAGACCCACATGATCCCTAACCATTGCAGCCATCTGGGGAGTGAGCCAGCAGATGGAAGACCTTTCTGTCTCTGTCTCTCTCTCTGTGTGTTAATTCTGACTTTCAAATAAATAAATATTTTCTGTAGTGTCAATGCTTTATTTGATGTCAACAGGAAGCAACAGGTCAAAGTGATCCATTCTTATTGCTGTATTTAACATTACCCTGGAAGTCCTATCCAGTGTAATAAAACAACAAGTAGAAACAAGAGGCATCGATATTGGAAAGAAAGAAGTGAAATTGGTTATTGTATTGCACTGTTTTTCATTACTCCAGCAAAACATCCCAGGCAAGCTAACTTTACAAAGAAAAGAGCTTTGTTTCGCTCAGCACTTTGGATGCTGGATAACCCAAGCCCATCACAGCAGCCCTTGACAGAAGACAGGTGTACCTGTAGAAGCAAAGAAAGCTCCAGACAGGGAGCCAAAGGGGCTACGGTCCCACTATACCTTGCAAGGACACAAGAGTATGTCTCAGTTGATCTAAGGGTCTCCCACTGGGTCCCACCTCTTAATGGTTCCACATCTCTTCTATATCACCACACCGAGCACCAGGTCTCCAAACATGAACCCATCTGTATCACAACACTAGGACTGTGTACACAAAAAAGCCATAAGGATTTTTTTAAAGGTTTATTTATTTATTTGAAAGTCAGAGTTACACAGAGAGAGAAGGAGAAGCAGAGAGAGAGAAGTCTTTCTTCCGCTGGTTCACTCCCCAGTTGGCTGCAACAGCTGGAGCTGTGCCGATCCAAAGCCAGGAGCCAGGTGCTTCTTCCTGGTCTCCCGTGTGGGTGCAGGGGCCTAAAGATTTGGGCCATCTTCTACTGATTTCCCAGGCCATAACAGAGAGCCGGATTGGAAGTGGAGCACCTGGGTCTCGAACCGGCGCCCATATGGGATGCCGGTGCTTCAGGCCAGGACATTAACCTGCTATGCCATAGCAGCAGCCCCAGCCATAAGGATTAAACATGAAAGGTACTATAACTAATAAGTAACTTATCAAGATCACAGAATGCAAAGTTAATAGTTAAAAATAGATCATATGTTAAATACTCTCAAAAATCAATTAGAAAATGAAATTTTTAAAAATATATCACTCACAATAGCATTAAATTATATATATATATAGATTATATGGCAATAACTTAATAAGACATGTGTAAGACATGTACATTAAAACTGTAAACATTTCTTAAAGGTATTAAAGAAGACTTAAACAAATGAAAAGACAGATCTGATAAGTCTCATTCATGGATTGAAATGCTCAATATTGTTAATATAGCTGTTTTCTCCAAATGGATCCATTCCCTAAATGCAATCCCAATGGGAAGTTGCAGCAGACTTCAACGTAGAAAATTCTTAAGTTGGATCTAAAATGCATATGAAAACACAAAACCCTTTAAACAGTTAAAATCATTCTGAAATATGAAACATCTCCAATATTTCAAACTCATTTCAAAAAGAACCAAACGGGAAATTGTGCGTGACTTGATTTTCAGATTTACTTAAAGCTGGAGTTGCAAAGGCAGTAGGAGACTGGTGTGTAGCTAAATGGAACAGAACACAGAGTCCCAAAATAGACTCACATAGCTGAGGAATGTTCAAAAAGTTCACATAAAATGTGTATTCTGGACCAACTATGAAGGATTTCAATCTTTTTTTGCAACCAAATAAGCATATCTTTTTCAAAAAATATTTATTTATTTATTTGAAAGGCAGAGTTACAGAGAGGCAAAGGCAGAGAGAGAAAGAGAGAGAGAGGGAGAGAGGGAGGGAGAGAGAGAGAGGGAGAGAGGGAGAGAGAGAGAGAGAGCGCGCGCGACGGAGACCCAGAGAAAGCTCCTGACTTCAGATCAGCGCAGCTCCGGCCATTGCAGCCATCTGGGGAGTGAACCAGCAAAACGGAAGGCCTCTCTCTCTCTCTGCTTCTGCCTCTCTGTAACTGTACCTTTCAACTAAATAAATAATTAATTTTAAAAATTAACTTGACATCCATCACAGATCTAAATGCAAAGGCTGAAACAAAAGCATATATAAAATAAAACACAGGAAAAAGTATATATGCACTTATGGAAGGGAATGATATCTTAGATAGGTTCCACTAAAGGAAAAGTATAGTCACAGGATAAATGCTAAATTGGACTCCATGAAAAATATAAATTTCTGCTCTTTGGAAACTGTTAATAAGAAAATTTAAGTGTAAGACAGACTGGGGAAAGTATTGCAATATGCCTGTTTTTGAAATTCTTAAATATATGTGTGACGGATTCTTTTTTTAAAAAGATTTATTTATTTGTATTTGAAAGTCCGAGTTACATGTAGAGAGAGGAGAGACAGAGAGAGAGAGAGGTCTTCCATCCGATGGTCCACTCCCCAAATGGCCACTATGGCCGGAGCTGCGCCAATCTGAAGCCAGGAGCCAGGATCCAGGAGCTTTTTCCAAGTCTCCCACGTTGGTGCAGGGTTCCAAGGACTTGGGCCCTCTTCTACTATTTTCTCAGGCCATAGCAAAGAGCTGAATCAGAAGAGGAGCAGCCAGGTCTTCAGCTGGTGCCCATAAGGGATGCCAGTGCTTCAGGCCAGGGCATTAACCCACTGCGCCACAGCGCCGGCCCCAAGGATTCATACAACTAAACACTAAGAGTAATGAAGCAAACACTTTTTAATGAGAAAATATTGGTCACACTATAAAAGAAGATATGTGCCCTTAATAACCAAATCCTGGAGCCAGGAACTCAGTCCAGGTCTCTCATGGGGATGGCAGGGCCCAATTACTTGGGCCATGACATGTTGTCCCCCAAGGTCTGCATTAACAAGAAGGTGGAGACAGGAGTCAGAACCAGGGGCTGAACGCAGGTGCTCCAATGTGGGACTTGGACATAGTAGTTTAACCACTAGGCTGTGTGCTTGCCCTAACACAGTGACCTAAAACAACGGTTATTTGTCCTTGCTTCCCTATGGGTCATAGGGGACTGGCTCATATGGGCTGAGCTCTCCTTACATCTGTCGCCCGGCATGAGGGAGGAGTGGCTGATGTAGGTTAAGCTTAATTGGAGTGGCTTGACTCTGCTTCCCATCTCCTCCGGAGGGCAGCAGGCTAGCCCAAGCTTATCCTTCTAAGTTATTGGGCACAGGTGTACTAGTGCAAGTCCAATCCTATTGGCCGGAGCAAGACTCAGAAGGCTAGACCCAGAGTCAAGAGGCTGGGAAGATATTATACACCTCTTTTATTTATTATTAATTTATTTATTAATTTGAAAGTCAGAGTTACAGAGAAGGAGAAGCAGAGGCAGAAAAAGAAACCTTCCATCTGCTGGTTTGCTCCTGAAATGGCTGCAGACTCCCAGGGCTGGGCCAGGACAAAGACAGGAGCCAGGAACTTCATCCAGGTCTCCTACGTGAGTGCAGGAACCTAAAGACGTGAGCCATCTTCCTCCGCTTCCTAGGTGCATTTGCAGGGAGCTGGATTGGAAGTGGAGCAGTCGGGACTGGAACTGGTACCCGTACTGGATACTGGTACTGCAGGTAGTGGCTGCACCTGCTATGCTACAGCACTAGCCCCAGATACTATACCTCTTAATAGAAGGGACAGGGAAGCCCAATGGCAAGAGCCTCAGATCTAGAGCGGGACACAGACTGGAACCATGAATGCAATGAACCACACTCAAGTTCATGTTCATGCCTTTGGCCACAAGAGTGATAGTCAAACACTGTGGCATCTTTCAGTGTAGCGGCTCCTTCTTCCTCTTCTCTGGCGATAGCTCAAGGATGAGTGTTACTAGGGCAGGATTCAAAGAAGTCACTGTAGTTCAGTAAGGAAGCTGTTGACATTCCTGCACCTGCCCCAGGCTCCCCAAGAAAAAGCCTCCAATTACAATAGTTCATTAATATTAAAGAGGCTGGCCCCCTGACAAGGACAAAGGACTTAGCATTCAATTGTGAAGATAAGTGGACTTCCTGGAGCACGTGGTACTGCAGACAAATATAAACTGGAAAAACTGATGGGGCTTCCGAAAACAGTCCTCCGGAGTTAATATTTTAAGCAACACCATTAACTTCAAATCTTGGACATTGATGGAGTGGCCAAGTCCGCAAGTTCTGTGACACCTGCAGCTCATTTGTCCTCAGGTACGTGAGGCTAAAGCTTCAGAGCCCAATTTCATCAATTGCTCAATAGTGACAAAAAGCTTCAGCCTTTTCATCTGTCAGATGCTTTCCATCAGGGGAATGAGAAGCCACCTTCAGGTGAGGGTCAGACCGATCATAAGAGGCTATTTCAGACACTTCCTGAAAGAGAAGAAAGTTGGTTTTCCCCAATGGGGAAAGAGCCATTCCAACTCTTTATTTGCTTTGATAGCCAAGTTATTCATAAAATCATATGCAAAACAGGGTCTGCATAAATAAGTCACACCATTGCTGGGCTGTTCAAGTGTGAAACACATTGGATTAGCCAAATAGCACGAGCATTTTCTGTAGAGTTGAACCAAGTAGACCAGGAAGTGCTTGCAACTATGGTCTCTGTGTATTGATGTGTGTTTAGTACTCATTCTACATTTATTTAGTATATGGCTGCTTTAAAAAGGTCATGGAGGGATGGACATTTGTTCCAGTGTTAAGATGCCAGTTTAATCCCAATTCAGAGTACCTGATTCAATACCCAGCTTCCTGCTTGGAGACGATGGTGATGGCTCAAGTATCTGGACTACTGACACTCATGTGGGAGACCTGGATTGAGTTCCTGGCTCCCAACAGCAGATTTGCCCAGTACTGATCATTGCTGGCTTCTGGTGAGTGAACTGCCATATGGGAGATCTCTCTCTCTTTCTCTTTCTCTATCTCTCTCTTTCTCTTTCTCCTTTTCAAATGGATGAATAAAAATAAAATGCTAATGTTCATGGAAAATGGAATTAAGCAAGTTTATTTTGGTGCAAAATTTCTGAAATCTATGCTTTCTTCATAATATGCATTTCCACAAACTATTTTAAAAAGATTTTATTATATTTACTTTGAAATTCAGAGTTACAGAGACAGAGGGAGACAGAGAGAGAGACATGGACCTTTTGTGTACATGGATTTAGAAAAATTGGCACCCAAATAAACGTATCTTTTAATTGCATTTGCCACACACTTTTGCAGACTCCTCATATACCTGTTCTCTGGAGAACATTATGCAAGTGCTAGAACTTGAGAGAATAAAAGAACAGATTCCACTGCCTGAGCTCCCGTTTCTTCCTAGTAAAGCAAAAATGCGTGAACAGGTCTTTGTGATGGCAAACATTTTGTGTAGGTGTGTGTGTGTGCGTGTGTTTGCCTGTGTGCACCTCTGTGATTATCTGAGCGGATCCTTGCCTTGTAAACATATAACAGAGACTCATGCAACCGAGGCCACCCTGGCAACACAAACAGTACATGCCAGTGGGTATCTGCAGGACTGTGGGTGGTTCAGGCCAGGATCCTATAGGCGGGGTCTAAGATGGCTATGATGCTCCAGCACCTCACTGTCTGCCTGCCCTCTTGAGGATGATGGAGTGGGTGAGAGGAGTGGAGAAGTGCAAGGCACAAAGGAACTTTCTACTATCCCAGACCCTTAGGTTAACCTCACGGCACAGAAGCACAATCGAAGGTCAAGGCCTAGAGTTGAGAACCTCAAAAGGATCCAGAGGTGGCCTTTGGTCTAACGAAGTTCTGGACAGTGTTCCCACGGTTCTAATCCTTGCAACACAATCAGGAGAAGAACTTTCCAGGCAGTGAAGCCAACCAACTCAAAGTAGAAACTGTCAATCAAACCAGGCTCTTCTTCCTGTTTCTCAAGGCCTTGACTTTCTAAATCCACAATAGAGTATTCGAGAAACTCTCCACTCACACTGAAGTAGTCCCAAGCTTCTCCAGGTTCTATGTCTGTGAACAGTTTTGTATTACAGGTTGACGGATTGGAGCAGCCAAAGGCTTGTAAACAAAGGCTCAGGAATGTTTTTTTGAATGCCCATTTTCTCGCAATGAAATTCAGAATCATATCGGAGCAAAGCAAATGCCCCCTTTTAACCAAAAAAAAAAAATCACTTGCATTATGTATCCCTATTCAAATTCATTTATTTACTAAAATCACTAACAAAATTACTTAACAAATGATTGCTCTCATGGTGATATTATAAAGGTATATAATAATAAAATCTTATCAGCTCTAAGTTTGTGGTCTATACATACTTAAATTGTTAGCTCTGTTAACATTCTAGGGCTGCCATGGCCAAGGGCCAGAAAAGTGGTTGGCTTAAGATGGAAGAAATGTATGCTTTCCTAGCCAGGAGCAAGATGCTGGCAGGGCCATGCCTTCCATAAGGTTCTAGGGAAGAATGTGTTTCGTGCTTTTCTCTTAGCTTCTGCTGTCACCAACAATCCTTGATGGTCTTTGCTTACAGCTACCTAACTCCAATTTCTGCCTCTCTCTTCCTTCTATGTGTGTCTCTTCTCTTTTTTCTGAAGGACCCCGGTCCTAATAAAGGAATACCTATTCCAACAACCTCATCTTCACTTCAATCACATCGGCAAAGACTCTATTTTCAAATAAGGTCCCACTCACAGGTCCTGAGCTCTTTCTGCCAGAGGAAGAGGCATCTCCTTTGTGCCTTTTACTTTATCTCCTGTTCCCCACTTGCCTTGTCTGCCTCATCATTGAAAGCTCTGGCCTTCCTCAAAAAGAAAAGATGGGACTTAAATATATCTCTAGCAAAGACACAGTAGCCCAAAGGTAGAAGGATGGCACTAATTAGTCTTTTTTTTTTTTGACAGATAGAGTTAGACAGTGAGAGAAAGAGAGACAGAGAGAAAGGTCTTCCTTCTGTTGGTTCACCCCCCAAATGGCTGCTACGGCAAGCACTGAGCCAACCCGAAGCCAGGAGCCAGGTGCTTCCTCCTGCTCTCCCATGCAGGTGCAAGGTCCAAGCACTTGGGCCATCCTCCACTGCCTTCCTGGGCCACAGCAGAGAGCTGGCCTGGAAGAGGAGCAACCGGGACTAGAACCCAGTGCCCATATGGGATGCCAGCACCGCAGGTGGAGGATTAACCAAGTGAGCCACGGCACCAGCCCAACTAATTCGTCTTAAAGACTAACTCATTAGTCGTGAAGGATAAGCAGGAGTGTGGACAGTCAAGGGAGAAAGAGAAATCCAAAAGGAAGGAACTGGATTGTTCTGGATTGTTCTGGTATTGGAAGCATGAAATGGAGTTGCATGGTCAAAGAGCTGCAGCCAGTTCCTCATGGCAGCAAAGAGTGCAGAAATGCAGTGGTTGCTGTGGCTTCTCTCTAAGATGAACCTGCTAATCACTTCCTTAGCCAGAAGCCTGGGCTATTGTTCCATCAAGAAATGAAATCTATACATTGGCTGGGATCTGAATGTTTGCATCCCCATTCCCCAAATCCACGTGTTGAAGTCTAATCTCCAGAGTGGTGATATTGACTGATGAGAAGGGAATATGTTTGGCACAGCCATTGAGCTGCCTGCATCCCCGATTGGAATGCGTGGGTTCAAGTCCCATCTCCACTGTCCATTCTAGCTTCCTGCCAGTGCACACCCTGGTAGGCTGCAGGTGATGGCTCAAGTCCTTGGGTCCCTGTGAGAGACCAGGATTGAGTTTGAAGCTCCCAGGCATGTGGAGAGTGAACCAGCTGATGGGGATCTCTCTCTGTCTCTCTACTTCCCAAATAAAATAAGTACTTTTTAAAAGAGAGAAATGTGGAGTCTTTGGAAAGGGGTTAGATCATGAGAGCTTCACTGTCATAGATGGGGTTAGTGCCTTTTCCCGACAGGCCTCTGTGGAGCTTCACTCCTACACAGAGAGAAGGCCTCATCTACCAACCAGTGAGCAGGCTCTCGCCAGAGAGTGAATGTGCTGCTTTTTTTTTAAGAGCTAGGACTTAAACCCAAGGTCATGTGTTGGGAGGTGACAATACAAGCAACAGCTTAACCTATTGCACCAAGCACCCACCACTGAGAACTGAGGATCTGAGTCTCTGATGCTAGGTCATTCATTGCCTTGTGGCTTCTACAGGGTTCTTTGGGAATCCTTACTCTTGGAAGGTGGCCATCCCAGAAATCCCTCATGTCCCCTCCCAGTGCACAACCTTTCTCTTTCCCACAGGTATCCATGCCTTTCTGTCTCACTGCCCATCTCCTTGGTTCTGCTTTCACAACCCCCCTGCACTGCTCTTCAGACCCTTGTGTTGGTCAGAGCCCTGCAGAGAAATGGAACCAACAGGACCCACTTCTCTGTGTACAGCAGAGGAGTTATGTATTTATACAAAAATAAGAAACTGGCTCTCATGAATCTGCATTTCTCCATAAGCAGACTGGGCACTGTGGTTCCAGGCCACGTCTGAAGGTCTGAGCACCAGGAGAGTTGACCATGTAAGTTCTATTTGAGGGCAGGAAAAGACTGATGTTCCAGCTCCAACAGCCAGGTCTCTCTTCTTCCATATTTGCTCCATTCAGACCTCCAATGGATGTGATAAGATCCCACCATCTTGGGGAGAGCACTCCGCTTCTCCCAGTCTGCTGATCTAAATGCCGACCCATCCAGAAACACAGACCCATCTGGAATAATATTTAACCAAATACTGGGGCACCCCATAACCCAATCAATTTGATGCTATGATTGATTGCTATGATTGATCACCACATCCTCTTTCTTTTACTCGCATCACTGTCCCTCCTAATTGATCACTAAATAAGGTAAAGAAATGTATATTTAATAGCTGTGAAACAAAACTCTGCACTCCATGGTATTAACTGTATAAGCTGGCCAGCATTGTGGCACAGTGGATTAAGCTGCTGCCTGTGATGCCACCATCCCACACGAGCACCAGTTCAGCCCTTGGCTGCTCCACTTCTGATCAGATCCATTCTGATACACCTGGGAAAGCAGCAGAAATGGCCCAAATGTTTGCACTCCTGCTGCCTGTGTAGGAGAATGGATTGAGTTCCAGGCTCCTGGGTTCAACCTGGCCCAGCCCTAGCTGTTGTGATAATTTGGGGAGTGAACCAGTGGGTGGAAGATCTCTCTCTCTCTCTCTCTCTCTCTCTCTCTCTCTCTTTCTTCCTCTGTAACTCTGCCTTTCAAATGAATGATAAATATTCTTTTCAAGAAAAAGCTAATGAGTTGAACATATTCTTTCTTTCTAGAAGTCTAAATGAAATTTCTTTTTGAATGCATCTCTACAGCTCTTTTCTGAGCCATCGGCTCTCCAACAACCTCTCTCTTCTACAACCTGGTCTGCTCAGGTCTTCTGTGGATCATGTATCTGTGGCCATCTCTGCCTAGGAATGTGTCCCCCAGCATTGCCCAGATCTTTCCTTCTCAGGACTGCTGGAACCTGAAACTTTGGAATCCCCCGATCCCTATAGGGAAGCTATCAACATTTTTTGTCACTTATCATATTTAGATCAAGCAATTTTTACTCTCTTCAAATATTTGATCCATCCATAGGTAAGCAAGCTGCAGTTGATGTGTCATGGTTTTGTCACCAACACTCAGCCAATTAATGGTGAAACCAAGCCAGTGCCTCATTCTCCCAAGCCACAACTCTGGGTGCCTGAGAACCCCCAACCTCTTTGCAGAGCCCCTAATCCCATCACCTACAATCTATTCTCAATACCTAGATCATGTTATACATAAGTCTAATCATGTCACTCTTACTCAAATCCCCAAAGGGCTTCCCATATCATTTGGAATGAAATAAAAACTCTTTTCCATAGCCTATGAGGTCCTACATGATCTGAGCCTAACTTCCTCTTAAATCTCATCTTCCATCTCTTTTTCCCCTCCATCACCCCATTCTGCCAATATGTGAACACACACCAAGATAGTTCATCACCCAAGTCTGCTGCACCTGCTCCCCTAGGAAAGCATTCTGCTTCGAGAACAAAGCTGTCTCTAAAATCCCCTGTGTCACAGTATTTGACCACAGGTTAGATTGGAAGCAACACAGTTGTCTACCATAGAACGATATTATAGTGGCTTAGTAATGAGTTCTTAAATTTAATGTAAAAAGACAAAAATTGTTAAGATAATGAATTTGCCCACAGGATACTCAGAATCTATTGGATAACCTAGACTAATAAATAGTGAGTATGGTGTCAAAGTACAACAAAATAACATGCAGAATAAAAATAGAAGAATGTAAGGAAAGTAGCCGGGTGTAGCAATGGCGGAGTCGGGATTTAAGCATTGAGGAGTTCCAGTATGAAGCTTTAGAAAAGGAGCTCTATCATACCACAGAGACAAAGCTCACCAAAAAGGCCTGGAATCCTAACACAGGACTGTATTCTCGGGGAGCAAAAGGCACTTCCCTTTGCCAGAGTGTAAAAGGCAGTGGGAAACTGGAACAACCGTGTGGCCATGTTTGGAAGGAGCTTCCTGAAGGCAGAGAAAAGTGTTCACGGCTGGATAAGGGCAACAACTTGACAAGCAGACAAAGGGGTGGAAATCTGTTCCCAAAGCAGACTCCACGGGATGAATCAGACCTGGGAAACTCCGCCTGCAGACAGCCTCATACAGACTGGCATTTGGGTGCTGGTTCTTCAAGCTCCCAGCCTCTTCTGCAATCTCCTATCTGATCCTGCATTTCGTCTACTTTGTCTTTTAGGATCTTGATTATGTTAATCACAGGTTCTTTAAATTTCCTGTCCGATCGTTCCAATATCTGGCAGATCTGACTCTGATGCTGATGCTTGTTTTCTCTCTTCAGACTCTGATTGGCCTTGCCTTTTTACATACGTACCCCTATAGCTATTGAAAACCAGCCATGGCTGGCCGGCGCCACGGCTCACTAGGCTAATCCTCCACCTTGCGGCGCCAGCACACCGGGTTCTAGTCCCGGTGGGGGCGCCGGATTCTGTCCCAGTTTCCCCTCTTCCAGGCCAGCTCTCTGCTGTGACCAGGGAGTGCAGTGGAGGATGGCCCAAGTGCTTGGGCCCTGCACCCCATGGGAGACCAGGAGAAGCACCCGGCTCCTGCCATCGGATCAGCGCTGTGCGCTGGCCACAGCGCACCAGCCGCGGCAGCCATTGGAGGGTGAACCAACGGCAAAAGGAAGACCTTTCTCTCTGTCTCTCTCTCTCTCTCACTGTCCACTCTGCCTGTCAAAAAGAAAAAGAAAAAAAAGAAAACAAGCCATGGTAAGTAGGACAATAGGATGGATATAAACATTTAGTGTGCTTGGAGAGGACAGCTTAAGTCTTCCATATGGGGGTGTGTGTTAATCCAGGAAGGAGCTGGTGCTGGGTTTGATGCTTGTTGTTGCTATGGTTACCCTCCAAGTCCTCTGGGGCCATAGCATCTGTATAGAACGTGGGTGAGTTCGCCTGTTGACTTTTCTCAACGTCTGCCCCCTGCACAGCTTCAGATCTCTCCTTGGACACTGGATCTTCCTTTTGCACTGTACCCCATTGCTACGTTTATTCTATTATAAGTTATACTCGATGCTTAGGAGCATGGTGGTGGGGGGTTGGGCACCATTCTCTGTTGTTCTGATTAAGCCTTGGTTTGCGACAGGTGACAAATCCCGGGGCGAGGGCGGGGGGTGGATTTCTTTTCTCCTCTCCAGATGGAACGTGCCTATAATTTCCTCTTTTGAAACTTGTCCTGTTCCCTGCCCCCAGCCACAATGGGTCACCACCTCTGCCCTTGGGCTGCGGTTTCTCTGGGTCTGCTCTTGCAGATGGAGGCTCTCCATGCTTAGAGAGCAGTGGTACTGCTCCTTCTTTCAGGGAGAATTCCCGGCATGCTCCGCGTGAGCCCCTGGTGGGATTCCTGGAGAAAATCTGCAAGCAGGTGCACAATTCCCTAAGTCTGCAGCTCCTGGGCTTGTCGCTCTTTGCAGACCAGCCTGTTAACAAGACCCATCAGCGTGGTAAACATCTGTAGATGAATCTTCAGTCCCAACAAGTGACATCTGCTCAGGTAAGCAAAGGTTCAGATCTCAGTTCCTCTTGTAGACATCCATCTCTCTCCAAATTTCAAGTGAGCTGCAACCTCGGCTGTCTCACAGGTTCAAAGGAAAGCAATTAATTTTCAATTGGTCTGGAGTTTTTCTTGCGTGAGGGTGGAAGTGATGCTCTTTCCAGCTGTCTATGTCTCTAAGCTCAATGGCTGGTATATTTGGATCAGAGCTTTCCTTCAATTTCTCCCTGCCTGTATCCAGGGATTTGATTCAGAACCTGATGATCCTGTGTTCTGCCCTTCTCTTTTGCCAAAACCTCAGTTGGAATTTCTACCTGCCTCCTTCAAAGAGCAAACCCCATGTGATGGCAGGATTTTGCAGTATGCTACACGCTGGGAATGTATCACAGACGCCGCTGAGGCAGAAAAGTAATGCACCATGAGATTTATCTGAGCATCTGAAATCAGCTCTTAAAGTGTCAAAAGCATCTCTTTGATGCCCTGCTGCTCCCGCGTGCAACATTATAATTTTCCTCCAAGGGAGGCTGAGGATATGGAAGTGGTGCTAGTGTTCACCCAGCTAAGTCAATGCAGTTTTTATTAAACACCTACTATGTACCTACAATTATTTTAAACCATGTGAAGGGCTTCTGATCCTGACCTTGTTCTCAATCTTTTGGGGGAGTGAAGGCCATGGTCTGGATCTCTACTTACAAGTACTGGTGGATTTTAGGTAACAAAATGATCCCCAAAGCCATCAATCTCCTGAGTTGGGGAAGTCTTCCTTTGCCTTATTAGTGCACCCAAGCTAGGCACAGATCCTCCCAGGCAGTCCATCTAGGTGGCCCCTCATTTGCTTCTAATAGATCTCCTGATTTTCCAGTCAATGCTTCTATGTCATAGCAAGACTTGGCTGTCAACATCCACCATTCCTTCTGCCTCTTTCTGCCAAGACAGAAGCTAATCCCTACACTTCTCCAATGCAGACTTGGCAGTGATAAATTTCATTGACTCAGTTTTATAGTTGCTACCATCTCTGTTTCCTCTTTTCCATGTTTTTTTTTTAATTGCATTAGACTGATGCAGCTGCCTGCCATCTCGAAGTGGTACATGAGTGATCGAAACCCCTGAAGCCCAAAGTAGCTCATTTTTGTGTCCCTCTCCCCGCTGCCATCGGCAGAGTGTCAAGTGCAGGCTCAGAAAGCAAACCAGGTGGACGTATTAAGGATGAGTCATTAGCATTTGTGACACAAAACTGGGATTCCATTGTGGAAGGATGGGAAAGGCAATCTCTGGGGGGAATGGGGCCCTACTCCATGAAAGCAAACCATAATAGGAAGAGTAAAGAGGTGAGGTTTAGTGTCACATCCATGCGGATCCCATGCAGGCTCTGCCTGTCACTCACTGGGTGACTTTGAGTAAATGACTTAACACCTTCAAGTCTCAGTCCCCGGGCTTGTATGAAAATGATGCAATATGTTTTCTATAAAGCACTTGGCACACCATCTAGCCCATAAAGCATCCTCAATAAATTCAAACAGCTTTGGTAATGATAATTGATATGGCAATGGGACCTTGGACACAATGGAGCGGGAACAATCCCAGTTCCTAACACAGTGGAGCCATAGCTGGAGAAATAATGATAGATTTCTGCCCAGCTGAGCTCTTCATATTGACTTCTGGCTGCCCCAAGATAGAGCCTAGGTAAGACATTTAAATAACCTTGTGCTCTTCTGTTTCTGGTCCATGTTTCTCAGCCATTACAGAAGGAAGGAAGAACCCTTGTGTTTCCTGAAGCCTCCCATGCACCGTGTTAGGCACTTTTCATTCTTAGTCAATCAACTGGCTTGCATTCTACCATCTCTATCTCTACAGAAGTCTAGGAAGAGAGGGGAGTGGTGGTGTCATAAACTCCTGTCCAAACACCCAGTCAAGCAAACCATGGGCAGCACTCACTGTGCTTGCATAACTCATGCTGCAAGGAGGTAGGTGCTCCCCCTCCCAAGAGTTCCTGTAAGTCAGCTCCCAGGACTTCCTGCCTTCCAGTATTGCTATTGTGGTCACACGCCAGCGTGATAAATAATCTGAACAAGCTTTCTCAGGTGCAATATTTATGGTTCAGTTTGAAGCAAAGAATAGTTAGAGGCAATGGGTAAAAACTAATTTACTGCAATGTCACCCTGGATATATAGCAAATAGCTGTAAACAAGTATGTACAATATAATTAAAAATATGATAACATTGTAAAACAGGATGATGGCTAGTTAGAGGGGAAGATCTATCAGGTAGGAATACGTATAGATCACTTGAAATATCGCCTCAGTTCCCTGAAGTCCTCTGTTCAGGCTCCTTGTCTTGAGAATAATCCTTACCAAAACAGATGGTAAGGGACAAGCACTGTGTGTCTCTATACTTGGTTTCCTTTCATTCCACCTGTCCACGGGAGTTTCCCTTCTGTGTCTGTTGAATACGGATCAACAGGACGAGGATAATACTCTAATTCTAGAACTTAATTCCATTTTATTCCCGACTTCCCAGTGAATCTTAGCCCAAAAGCTGATCTAGAGAAAACCTCCCTCAGTCCCTTGGAGCAAAACACCCAGGTAAGCTCATACACAAAAAAAGCAAGTGGGAAAAACAAAATAAGGGGATGGCTCATTAATAAATACAATTAATTTACCTATGCCGTTGCAACACAGATGAGATGGCTCTCCGGTTGCCCAAGAGCTCAGACAACACCAGGCAGTGTGAAAAGCCATGCATGGCTTCCTTGTGATTCCACAGGAGAGGTAAGGTGGGGGTCCCTCCTGGCGCTGCTATGTATTTTCCAACCTTGCCTATTTTTCCACATGAGCCAGTGCTAAACTCCCCCTAAGTCATAAAGGGAAACCTCCAAGTTCTGAACCACTCTCCTCCTGCTCCTCCTAGGGCT
This sequence comes from Lepus europaeus, assembly GCF_033115175.1. NCBI lineage: Eukaryota > Metazoa > Chordata > Mammalia > Lagomorpha > Leporidae > Lepus > Lepus europaeus. The sequence continues at coordinate 49,688,317 of NC_084847.1, read as the reverse complement.
TAACTTCCGGTTCCCTCCAGCTTTTCCCACTCTCATCTTGACCTCAGTTCACAGACAGAGTACTCAGCTCACTCCTCCTTGCTAGAGTTAGGTTGTTTTCCATTACACAAGCAGTTTGATGAACCAATCCTGATTAATTCAGTATCTAGGAGTTATATGCAAACTTCTCAAAAGAATTGCTTTGGCCCAGACAACCAGTTGCGTGCATGGTTTGAATCATTTATTCTTTCTGTTTTTTTTTTTAATAAAGCTTTATTTTATTTATTTTAAATGCAGGCTAACAGAGACAGAGCCAGACAGAGGGGTCTTCAATCAACTGGTTCATTTCCCAAATGGCCACAATAGCCAGATCTCCATCAGGATAAAGCCTGGAACCCAGAACTCCTTCCTGGTCTCCCTCATGGGTGCAGGTGGCCAAGCACTGGGGCCATCTTCTTCTGCTTTCCCAAGCACAGTAGCAGGAGCACTGTGGACTCAAAATTAGCATTCTGATGTGGAATGCGGCCATTGTAAGTGATGGTTTAAAACAATGCTGGCCTCCAATGCTGGCCATTATTATTACTATATGCAAATTCTGAATTATCACAGTAAGTATTTTTATTTTTCTCACCATGACTTACCCAGAATGATCCTTCTATTATCTTCAACTCATTCAAAAGTACATGAGAGGCTGGCGCTGCTGCTCAATTGGCTAATCCTCCAAATGCGGCACCGGTATGCCAGGTTCTAGTCCCGGTTGGGGTACCAGTTCTGTCCCGGTTGCTCCTCTTCCAGTCCAGCTCTCTGCTGTGGCCCAGGAAGGCAGTGGAGGATGGCCCAAGTGCTTGGGCCCTGCACTCATGTGGGAGAACAGAAGGAAGCACCTGGTTCCTTGCTTTGGATCGGCGCAGCGCGTCGGCCATCGCGGCCATTTGGGGGTGAACTAACAGAAGGAAGACCTTTCTCTCTGTCTATCTCACTGTCTAACTCTGCCTGTCAAAACACACACACACACACACACACAAAAGTACATGAGAGGGGCCAGTGCTATGGCACAGTGGGTTAAAGCCCTGGCCTGAAGCGCCAGCATCCCATATGGGTGCCGGTTCTAATCCTGGCTGTTCCTCTTCCAATCCAGCTCTCTGCTATGGCCTGGGAAAGCAGTAGAAGATGGCCCAAGTCCTTGGGTCCCAGCACCCATGTGGGAGACCCGGAAGAAGCTGCTGGCTTCTGGCTTCGGATCGGCACAGCTCCAGCCATTGTGGCCATCTGGGGAATGAACCAGTGGATGGAAGACCTCTTTCTCTGTCTCTACCTCTCTCTGTAACTCTGCCTTTCAAATAAATAAAATAAAGTAAATCTTTAAAAAAAGAGAAAAAAGTAACTGAGAATTCCTGTTTCAATTCAAACTTACCTTTCCCATGAAATTGTCTTCACTTGTCCATCCTCAACTCTTGTTTTCATAATAGCAACAAGTTCTAAACTGATCATTTATAATTACTTCATATTTCTCCAAAAAATTAAAATTTCTAAGTACAAGGATTCTTATTCATAATGTTTCTCTCATTAACGTCTCATCTAAGTCTAGACCTAAAGTAGACACTCAATTTCTTTTGATCGATTGAACTAGGAACAGTGTTTAGAAATTATAGAATAGGGCCGGCACTGCGGCTCACTAGGCTAATCCTCCACCTTCGGCGCCGGCACCCCAGGTTCTAGTCCCGGTTGGGGTGCCGGATTCTGTCCTGGTTGCCCCTCTTCCAGTCCAGCTCTCTGCTGTGGCCCAGGAGGGCAGTGGAGGATGGCCCAGGTCCTTGGGCCCTGCACCTGCATGGGAGACCAGGAGGAGGCACCTGGCTCCTGGCTTCAGATTGGTGAAGTGCGCTGGCTGCAGCGTGCCCGCCGAAGCAGCCACTTGGGGGGTGAACCAATGGAAAAAGGAAGACCTTTCTCTCTGTCTCTCACTCTCTGCCTGTCAAAAAAAATTAGAGAATAGATACTGGCATAAAAAGAACTTCCTAGGGTCTGACGCTGTGGCGTAGTGGGCTAAGCCTCTGCCTGCTGCGCTGGAATCCCGTATGAGTGCTGGTTTATGTGCCGGTTGCTCCTCTTCTGATCCAGCTCTCTGCTATGGCCTGGGAAAGCAGTAGAAGATGGCCCAAGTGCTTGGTCCCCTGCACCCATGTAGGAGACCCAGAAGAATCTGGGGAGTGAACCAGCAGATGGAAGACTTCTCTCTCTGTCTCTCCCTCTTTCTGTCTGTAAACCTGCCTCTTAAATAAATAAATCTTATCAAAAAAAAAAAAAAAAGCAGGGTGTGGCGGATGGAAAACCTTTCTCTCTGTCTCTCTCTCTCGTTTTTAACTCTATCTGTTAAATAAATAAATAAAATGTAAGAAAAAAAAAAAGAACTTTCTAGCAATGACTATTGGGCCAAAACATTAATCTGTTTACCAAATATAGCTGAATCCAGGGACCACCAAGAAGGGGCATCGTGCTAAGCCACCTCCATCCTTTTTCTTTTTTTCTTTTTTTTTTTTTTTTTTGACAGGCAGAGTGGACAGTGAGAGAGAGAGAAACAGAGAGAAAGGTCTTCCTTTGCCGTTGGTTCACCCTCCAATGGCCGCCGAGGTAGCGCGCTGCGGCCGGCGCACCGCGCTGATCCGATGGCAGAAGCCAGGTGCTTCTCCTGGTCTCCCATGGGGTGCAGGGCCCAAGCACTTGGGCCATCCTCCACTGCACTCCCTGGCCACAGCAGAGAGCTGGCCTGGAAGAGGGGCAACCGGGACAGGATCGGCGCCCCAACCGGGACTAGAACCCGGTGTGCCAGCGCCGCCAGGCGGAGGATTAGCCTAGTGAGCCGCGGCGCCGGCCAACACCTCCATCCTTGTCCTAGCATCTGATGCTTGCCCTTGGATGAGAGGGGAGATGATAAACTTGGGAGTCAAGCAGAATAGATAAAAGAATATGCATTTTCAGTGCACAGCACGCACCCGATGCGGTTCAGGGCTCTTTACATGTGTTAACCTATTTAATCTTCACTGCGGCCTTATGGGGTGCTTTTCCTTTTTTTTTTTTATTATTCAGGAAATGAAGAGCTGGAGAGATTAGACCACTTACCTAAGATTCTGAAGCTAATAAGTGGCTTCTTCATCCATGTGTGCTATTATCACAAAATATACGAGGCTGGATGAGGTGCAAAGAACAGACACTTCTCTCTGGAGGCTGGGAAGGCCAAGGCCAAGGTACCAACAGGTTCAGGGTCTGGTGAGCGCTGCTCTGTCTGCATCCAAGATGGTGCCTGCAGCTGCTTCCTCCCACCACAGAAGGGGGCAGATGTGGTGTGCCCGTGAGTGCCCACCCACACAAGCGAGGTGGGGAATGAGGGTGATGGTGCGTCTTCACGGTGTAGATAGGAGATGAGGAATTCCTTCCCCTGAGCCTTTTAGAAGGGCCCATACCCATGCATGAGGCTCTACCTGCAAGACTTAACCAGCTCTTAAAGGCCTCACTCTCCCACCACCACGCTAGCAATCAGTTTTCACAATGTGAATTTAGGAAAACATAGGTGATAGAAATTGACCGCACGGTGCCCCATGGAACAGACCTGAGCGAAAGAACATAAAATATGTTGAAGGAATAATTCAAGAAGTATTTTTGGCAAGCAAATGATCTGGTTTTATATACTGAAGGTATACATTGTGTTCCTGGAAAAAAAATTGATATCAAATCAATATCACTATGACAATAAAATTACAAGGCATCAAAAACAAACAAAAAGGAAGAAGGTAAAAGCACAGCTAAGTAAAAAATCATCAAGATTATTCTACAAAGAGAAATGAATCAGGCTGGACTCCTATTACCCACACCAATGCTTGCCATTAAAAAACAATTGAGGGGCCAGCGCTGTGGCATAGCAGGTAAAGCCACCACCTGTGGTGCCAGCATCCCATATGGGTGCCAGTTTGAGTCCTGGCTGTTCCTCTTCCAATCCAGCTCTCTGCTATGGCCTGGAAAAGCAGTAGAAGATGGCCCAAGTCCTTGGGCCCCTGCACTCACATGGGAGACCCGGAAGAAGCTCCTGGCTTTGGATCAGCGAAGCTCCAGCTGTTACAGCCATTTGGGCAGTGAACCAGCGATGCAAGACCTCTCTCTCTCTCTCTCTCTTTTTTTCTCTCTCTTCTTCTGCCTCTCTAAAGTTCTGCCTTTCAAACAAAAAATAAATAAATCTTCAAAAAAAAAAAAATTGGGTTGTATTCACAGAGTCTAATTTAGGAATTTTATTTCCAGCCAAACTGTCATTCAAGTATAAAACCACAGACAAAAAACAGAAACAGGTCCCACTAGAGCTCAGATGATCTATTTCAGCTACCAAAGAATGAATTTCAGGCAAGAAAATAATAGATGAAATTCTGACACAAATACCAGAGTTAAATATCAAATTCAATTTACCACAGGCCTAAACACAAAATAATAGAAAATGTTATAGTGCCAACTTAGAAATTACATAATCTACCAAAAATAAAAGCAAAAGGAAGAAATAAGTTGAAAGGTAATATCAGAACCCTGGTTCATTCAGCTTTTCTAACAGGGACCGAATTGTTTCAAGACTGATTTAGTAAGCATTTCAATTTAATTAAATATAAAACAATGACATAAAATCAGAGCAAAAAACAAATTTCACTACTGTCCATTTAGGTCAGGCTCCTGGGGGATTTTATTCGCATTTTCCCATCAGGATGAAGGAAATTCTGTTTAGAGTTTAGAAGGAAGTCTATATCTGCATATATGATGTGGGAGAGAAATGGAGATATGAACTTGGGCTACCTATTCTTGTGGAGTTTGGGGGGTACCCCTTGCACTTGCTACTGAATTTGAGTGAAGCTGGAGATAGAAATGGAAAAGTTATGACTTTTAAAGCTATGGTGATAGATGGGGAATAGGACACAAGGTCTAGGCCACAAATAAAGGCTAAAAAAAAAGAGATTAAAAATTCCAAAGACAGAGATATAAAAAAACTAAATGAGCGTAAGAGAGGTCTGGAGAAAATCAAACAGAATAAAAGCAACTGGGATAGTTATACATGATTCATGCGCCAAGGCAGAGTTTAATAACCTCGTACCATTGCCCAAAACTTTCTGTCCAGTACAGAGAGCCACCTAATCACCTTTCCAGTGATATCTTCCCTTCACTTCAAGGCCCCATTTAGCGTCTTTCCCTCTAAGAAGCCTTGATCAGCTTGACTGCTATGATAACCCTGTGACTGCATGCTGGTGTCCATGCCTCTGTCTCCATCCTGCCTAAACTCAAGGGCCCATTGCTTGAAAAGCTCTCCTGACAATATCTTCTAATCCCTTAACCCTGTATTCATGAGCTCCACCGGCCCTGCAAGTGGCTTTGCAAAAAATAAGGCAAAGGTGCTGAGCATCCAGTGTGCAGAGTGAGAGCGAGAAAGATAGGGAACGACATTCACACCTTGGCTGAGTTTAAAAGCAATACATTTAATTGTTCAGGCAAATAAGTAGGTGTGGATGTGACTCACAAATGCCTTCCATTGAATCTAACAGGCGTTAGTATCCTACCTACCTAGATTTGAACCCTGGCTCTACCACTTACCAGCTCTGTAGACATTTGAGCCCATCATTCCCCATCCTATAAATTTGTGCATCTCTAACGTGGGAGTCAGAATAGTTAGGCTAAAGTCTCTTTGATCTGAAATAGAGGTTGCCCTGTGACCTTGAGACTCCCCCCAGCTACGATGCAACAGCTCTCCTTTCTCTTCCATCTGATTTCTGAAATAACACCGTGCACTTGCTGCTTGCATCTGTTTGTCTCTCAATTACTCTGTAAACAGCTACAACCCAAGGTCACTGATAGTCTGCTCAAATGCCACCTTTTCAATGAACCATTCCTTCATGCCTGAATTTATAAGACCAACCTTCTCCAATTTAAAATAGCAACGCGCTGCACTCCCAGGGACTCCCTATTCCCTCTCCTGACTTATTTGTTTCCATGGCAATTACCAACTTCCTACATACCATGCAATTCACTGATCTGTTCTGTGTATCATCTACAGTCCCCACTGAGTCTATAAGAGCCTTAGGGACTGGGATTTTTGTCTCTTTGTTCAATGCCAAATCACTGATGCCAAAAAGCACTTGTCAGATGAGTCCAGGAGCGTGTGTTATTGAATCCTTAAGTGATTGAACCTCAGCGACATCTGATGCTCTCTATTTCCCCGATGGTCTCCTGACTCCCTTTCCCCTTAGCTTCTGTGCTACCCAACCTGAGTGTTCACCCTCACTTGGATGATCATTTATTCCAGTCTCAGATGCCTCTTCCTTCTCTCACATATATAGGATAGAGGACTCCCGGGGCTCCATATTAGACGCCTTTCTTTTCTCTCCTAAGTTTCATGCTATGTGAGGGAGAGTTATAGGAGCTCTCCATGTATTAACTCAGCCACCTGAGAAGTAGGTTTCTACCATTGGGGATGCTCAGCTCAGAGACGAGAAAATGGAGGTACAGAGAAGTTCATGTGTTGCCTACAGCCAAGAAGCTGGTATGCAATGGGGCAATTGCTCTGGTTGGATGCAATTTGTCCCCCAGAAGTTTGTGTTCTTGAACCTCAGCCCCCAGTAGAATAGTATTGAGAATTGATGGGGACTTTATGGGGGTTGGGGGTTATAGGGAAAGGGATCAGGTCATCAATGGGTTAATGTCTTTCTGGAGAGTCTGTGTTTGTTCTCTTGAGACCGGGTTTGTTCTCTTAGGTCTCATAGGAGTGAGTTAAGTCTTGAGAGATTGAGTTAGGTACTGGAAGAGTGGATTATAAAGCAGATAAGTCTCCCCTTTGTCTCTTGCACATTCTTCCTTCCCCATGTATCTGCCCCTCCTTCCACATGCATGGGGCAGCTCACGACCGTCACTGGAAGCCAATCAGATGGTGGCACCATGCTCTCGGATGCCCCAGCCTCTAAAACTGTGAGCCAAAACAAACCTCTCCCCTCGACAAATCACCCAACCTCAGGAATTTAGTTATAGCCACAGAAAACAGACTAAGATGGCAACTATCTCTCTTGGACAGTATAGATTTGGCCACCTTGCAGCTCACAACCTGTGGTAATGATGATCCCCCAGATATACTCTGAATATACTCATATCTAGATTTCTGAGCGTAGACAACTTCTATGATCTTTGCACCACCCATTGATTCCACTACCTCCCCACTATACTTAAAAACCATTAGAGAGGCCAGCGCTGTGGTGCAGCAGGTTAAACAGCTACCTGCAGCCCCAACATCCCATATGGGCACCAGTTCAATCCTGGCTGCTCCACTTCCAATCCAGCTCTCTGCTATGGCCTGGGAAAGCAGTAGCAAATGGGCTAAGACCTTGAGCCCCTGCACCTGCATAGGAGACCCAGAGAAGATCCTGGCTCCTGGCTTTTGATCAGCTCAGCTCCAGCCATTACAGTCATCTGGAGAGTGAACCAGCAGATATAAGACCAATAGATAGATAGGTAGATAAATAGATAGATGCAGATATCAGCCTCCACCTCTCTGTAACTCTGCCTTTCAAATAAATAAATATATCTTTAAAAAACCATTAGAGTAGATGTTGACCTCACCATTTTCCCCGGAGCCACATCTTCCCATAGCTGCTATTTCATCAATAGCAATGTCATCTACAGAGTTACACATCCAAATGATAACTCAGAACATGAACCTGGAGTCATTCCATTCTCTTATCTCTGTATCCTCCTAATTTATCAACAATTGCTATCAAACCTACCTTCCAACCATGATACACTATGATCCCTTCTCATTGACAAGTGCTTCCATCAATCACATATTTTCACTGGCAATAATCAAATCAAGCTCATTATACTCAGTCCTGTCTCCCACAAGTCATTCTCTACACAGATGCCACAGCGAGTGTTTTTTCAAGGTTGATTTGCAATGCAGAGTAACAGGGGGAGGGAGAGCCAGACAGAGGAAGAGATCTTCCATCTGTTGGTTCACTCCCTGGATGGCCACAATCGACAGGGCTGAGCCAGGCTGAAGTCAGGAACCTGGAGCTCCATCTGTGTTTCTAAATGGGTGGCAGGAAACTACATAACAAGTGGAGCAGGCAGGACTAAAATGGGAGCTCCAATATGGCTGCAGCACCACAACCCTGGCCCCAGAGTAAGTCTTCCAAAGCACCTATCCAATCACACCCTTCTAGGTGTCCTCCGACAAACTCCTTATTCCTGCATTCAGGGCCATTTGTGAGCCAGCTCCTGCTCACCACAATCTCTCCACTCCCCCTTCCTCCCCTCCCACCCATTCCAAGGAGCTCCCATCCCAGTTAAAGGAATTGAAGGGTTCCTGTTCCAACTTCTGATCAGAGCCAGCCTCTTCCTTGCTTTTGGACACATGAGGGATCGAATTCCTCTTCCCCTCCAGAAATTAGCAGGTCCCTGGCATGTGGAGCCATGTGTGCAATAATGGTCAGAGCTATAGCAGGTGCCTCTCCTCTGCCTCCCACTCCTGTAAGTCATCTACTTTGGTGATCCCTGTTTATCTTCACAACTTAGTCACCCTCGCCAGAAGCCCTTCCCCACCTCTCTCTCACCGCCCTCAACGGAAGCTAGACATGAGTTTTTTTGTGTGAGCTCCCCAAGCCTTTGGCATAATTTCATACAGAGCTCATCATCGGGGTGGTAATTGCTAGTTCGTGTTTCTGCCATCCACCCACACAGACTCCCCAGATCTGTTGATAATGAATTTTGCCATGTGCAGGAGAGCCTCTGATAGACCTGCATTTAACATAATGAAGAGTTGCCTGAGGATATATAGTCTCTGCTCACAGGAAGTTATTTTTTTTTTTTTTTGGAAGGGCTGTCTTCCCAAGCACACTTTGCAGAAGTACCTGGTGTGTGTGTGTGTGTGTGTGGAATAGCTTTGCTAGCAGTGAAATGTGTTCATGACCCCTGTGAATGCTGTGCTTAATCAAGTTCACCTTTCCCGTGGACCAACTGGAAAATTGAAAGCCCACTGTAGTACATGCGCACAGTTCAAGGGGTTGCCTTTATGATTGTTATTGAACACTTTAAATGCTTTCCTAGTGCTTACCACTGTGGAGTGTTTGCTAGACTCTCTGTTAAGTAATCTGGGCCTAGGTAGTATCTAAAATAGTCACTAAGTGTTTGGACATCTAGAAATTTTAGATCAGTAAGTCAGGTGTGCACAATACAAAACAGTCCTTGTGACCCTATCTTTTCTTTTTTACAGATTTATTTTTTTGAAAGGCAGAGAGACAGAGACAGAGAGAGAGAAGAGGGAGATATTTTCCATCCACTGGTTCACTCCCCAGACGGCTATAATGACCGGGGCTGGACCAGGCCAAAGCCAGCAACCCTCTCTGGGCCCCCCACATGAGTGACAGAGGTACAAGTACTTAAGCTATCTTCCTCTGCTCTCCCAGGCACATTAGCAACGGGCTGGATTGGAAGCAGAGCAGCTGGAACTTGAACCACCACTCCGATGGGGGATGCTGCCTTCTCAAGGGATGCCTCCACCTGCTGTGTCCCCATGCTGGCCCTTCCTTGTCTCATTTCCTTCCTAGGGACTACGTGTACTTTATGAGAGCCTTACTGTGTACCAAGGCATCACCGAGCAGGCTGGGCTGGAGTGAGGCCTCCGATGCTGGGTTAATTCCTCTGAGGTTGCTGGTGACCCATTGCAAGATCTTCACCCCTCAGTCACTGTTCCACATGTAAGTTGTGTCAGGTCCCATCCTGCCAAGTCCTTCCTGGGTTTTTCCATCTCATAAGGCCCACCAGGGGATAAATAAATGATAGCACTGAGCAGTGAAAGAATTCAAGACAGAAACACAGTTCGTCAGAAAGCACTGACAATCGGAAGGAGAAAACGGGGCCGCCTGTGGCTCATGGGGACAGCTGGTGATGTCTAGCATGCTGGCTCTTCCACCTGACCCTGCTTCCCACTGAGTCCCCGCAAGCCCAGTCCACTCTCTCCTGTAGGTGGGAACCAGGTAGAGGGCCAGCAAGCAATCCATTTGTTTCAGAGACTTGTTCTCCTTTTTTTAAAGATGTATTTGGGCTGGCGCCGTGGCTCACTAGGCTAATCCTCTGCCTTGCGGCGCTGGCACACCGGGTTCTAGTCCTGGTCGGGGCGCCGGATTCTGTCCCGGTTGCCCCTCTTCCAGGCCAGCTCTCTGCTGTGGCCAGGGAGTCCAGAGGAGGATGGCCCAAGTGCTTGGGCTCTGCACCCCATGGGAGACCAGGAGAAGCACCTGGCTCCTGCCATCGGATCAGCGCGGTGCGCTGGCCGCAGTGCACCAGCCGCAGCGGCCATTGGAGGGTGAACCAACAGCAAAAAGGAAGACCTTTCTCTCTGTCTCTCTCTCTCTCACTATCCACTCTGCCTGTCAAGAAAAAAAAAAAGATGTATTTGATTTATTTGAAACAGTTACAGAGAGAGGTAGAGACAGAGAAAGAGGTCTTCCATCCACTGGTTCACTCCCTAGATGGCCACAACGGCCAGAGCTGCACTGATCTGAAACCAGGAGCCAGGAGCTTCTTCCAGGTCTCCCAGGCTGGTGCAAGGGGCCCAAGGACTTCGGTCATCTTCTACTGCTTTCCCAGGCCACGGCAGAGAGCTGGATCAGAAGAGGAGCAGCTGGGACTAGAACCGGCGCCCATATGGGATGCTGGCGCTTCAGGCCAGGGATTTAACCCACTGCGCCACAGCGCCGGCCCTACTTGTTCTCCTTAAAACAGAGAAAGCAACAATAACAATAAATGTCCCCACATTAGTGCTGACCTTGCCCAGGGTGAGGGCTCAGGAGAGAAGAAGTAGATAAAGCAGCAAGAGTTATCCAAAACCCCTATGAAAAGCTCCTGGCGACTTTTTTCCTGGCTTGGCCATGCAACCTCCGTCTTTGTCATCATGCATTCGTTCACAGGCTGAGATCAGGAAGAGGCATCACCAGTCTGGACATCTGAGCTGGCCGTGGCATATTTGCCCACAAGGAACACATAGGAGCCCTGGATTCCCAGCAAGGGGAAGCCAGGAGCAAAGGGTTATCTTCCCAAACCTAGGCGGTCACACGCGGTTATTTGAGGAATACGTAGCCAGTACATTTCAAAGAGCCTTTGGCAATGTATGTAACATGCACCCAGGAGAGGGAGCAAACTGTTGGCTGGAGAATTTTGGTTTTAATTAAACAGGTAATGTATGCCTGTGTTTAATCCTGTAAAGGAAAACATGCCCACCACAGAGGCATGGACCCTATTGCCTAAGCAATTTGGGTGATGACTGCTAATTACTGTGCTATTAGAGACCTGTGCATGGAGTGACTCGACTGTAGCGTGCCCGGCTCCAGAAAGGGCTCCATGCACTAGGCCTCCGTTGTGGAGACTCAGCAGGGCTGCAGATTGCCTGGCAATGCAATTGTGGGTTTGTGTGGTTGCAGGTGGGGGCTGAAAATGCTCTCCTCGTGCAGCCCAGAGAAAGGGCAAAGACGGCCGTGGGGAAGGAAGTGGCATCACAGTGGGAGTGGCATCACTCTTCCTGGGAGCACTGGGCTAGGGGTATGCAGATTCCCCATGGCAGATAGCCTGCCTGTGTCGCTGGGCCACACCATTTGAGTGGACTGTGTGACTACGGTCATTTTGATCTCGTGTTATTCATAAAAACCACACCACACCTCCTACAGTCATTCCCCCTCAACACTGGTATTTGGAAACCATGAACCCGCCAACTAGCTGCCTCTGACCACAGCAGGTTCACCCCAAATCACCCCCTCCATCTTTGCTCTTCCGCTCTACAGAGAGTGTCTCTGCAGGACTTACCTTTCCATTCATCAAAACACTTGCAGGGCAGCTGTTTAGCTTAGCAGTTCGGGTGCCCGATTCCCATACCAAAGTCTGCGTGTTGGATTCCTGCATCTACCTCCTGACTCCGGCTTCCCGTGAGCACACACCCTGGGAGGCAGCAGTGACAGCACAAGTGGTTGTGTCTCCATCACTCAGGTGGGAGACTCTGGCCCCTGACTCTGGCAGCAGCCCAATCCCAGCCATTGCAGATATTTAAGGAATGAACCAGCGGATGGAAGTGCTCTCAGATAAATAATCTGCAATTAAAATTTAAAAAAAAATACTTGTATTTAGAATGGAGGTTTAGTGGTTAAGACACTGGTGTCTGCCATTGGAGTGCCTTCCCTCTCCTCTCCCTCCCTCCCTCCCTCTGTGTGTGTGTGTCTGTCTGTCTGTCTGTCTGTCTTCCTCTGTGTCTCTGCCTCTCAAATATCTAGGCATAATAATAATAATCATAATTTTTTAAACATTTGCACTACACAAAAGGCCACATGTTGTATGACTCACTTCATGTGAAATATACAGAATCGGCAAATCCATGGAGACAGAAATTAAATTAGTTTTGCCAGGGGCTGTGGGAGGCAGGAATGTGGAGAGACTGATCAGTAGGTAAAGAGTCTCCTTGTGGGGTGATGAGAATGTTCTGGAACTAGATAGTAGTGACGGCTGCACGATGTTGGGAATCAAAGACACTGCACTGCATACTTTAAAATGGCAAAACCAGAAAATTTTATGTTAGGCATGTATTATCACCAGCACAACAGAAACACTTGTCTTAATATGAGATTAGCTTCTGTGATAAAAACAATTAGGATTTAGCTGTGATTATAGCTGATAATCCCATGTTGTCAATCAAATTCTTCAAAGCCTGAAAGCAAAAGGAACAGCTAGTGGTGGTGGAAATTTCACAGAGGGTAACCAGAGTCAGATTACATAGCTGGGAGTGTTTTTGTCCTTGAACTTCAAATCACAGATTCCGTAGCTTTCCCCTTTGTCCTTTTGTCTTTGTCTTTGAACTTCAAATCACACCGCTGTGGAGAGGTCACTATATGGTTTACATATAAATTGTGCAAGAATGATCCCCCACTTTGTGTGTGTGTGTGTGTGTGTCTGTGTCTGTGTCTGTGTCTTGCTCCTACTTTCTCGCTCAGGTTTCTGGGTTCGTAGCAGCATACCCATAGAAAATTATTGACCAATTCATCACACTTTAAACACTTGGCAAGCCCTGTCCTTTCCCTCTACGTTACCAAATGAATGGTCTGTCTCTAGCCAGCCAGCGACACCTGCTATGCTTTGACTGACACTTATCCCTGTATACACAAACATCCCCCCTTCTCTCTCTCCCCATAGTCTCCTTTCCACCAAGCCAACTCCATGCCTACCTACTCCTCCCCATCCACACCACCCCCCACTTTTGAAACTGTCAGAGTATAATTCTCAAATCATTAAAAACATAATTTTCATACAAATAGATAATGAATACATGTCAGAGTTTTATTTAATTCTTTACTGAAGAAACCAGCAGAATGACAGAAATGAATTGATGTGATGTGAGAAGCTTGGATTTCTGCAATCCATGGGGAAATGACTACTGAGGTAATACTGTCAACGTTGGTACAAAACTAGTTAGTGTCCTACAGGGGAGCAAACCCATTGGGCTTCTCTTCTTTGGAAAGCTGCAGTAGTCAGACTTTCATTGCTGCCGTGAGATACCTGAGGCAGCCTAAGTCTATAAGGAAGAGACGTGTTTTGACTGACAAATCTGGTGGTTCACAGTTCAAGATCAGTTGGGTCCCATTGGTTTGGCAATCATGATGCTCTTCTTGCTAGCAGAGTTCCAAGGTGGTATAGAGTGGTCACATGGCAAGGGGCAGGGAGCAGGTGCACCTGCCAACTTCTATGGCTCTCTCTCTCCTTACAGTCTCTCTCCTTAGAGTCACACACACTCTACCTCAATGACCTAATCCAATGTAATCCCTTTCCATGGGTTCCAGCCCTAAACAGCACAACTGGATTGAGCATTGTTAACATAAGACGTTAGGGACTAAATTCCTGAGTTTGGGGACACAAATATGGAAACCATAACACAGGTACAAAAAAAGAAAATCTTAACACCTCATTGGTTTCATATAAATTGCCTTTAACTTTTACAGTACTATGGAATGTCCAGACCTCAATCACTCATTGATAAAACTCGGTTATAATCCAAAAAAAGTACGATGACTCTCTTGTGCGGATGTAATACAACATGTACTAGTATAGCACTAAAAAGCCATGCTATATATATATATATATATATATATATATATATATATATATATTTTTTTTTTTTTTGCCTTATTTCCAGTATTTGGAGAGCTTGAGTTCAAGTTCTGGCTGCATTTCAGATTCCAGCTTCCTGCTGATGCACACTCCGGGTAATAGCAGGTGATGGCTCAAGTAATTAGGTCCATGCCAGTTACACGGGAGACCCAGACCGAGTCCCTGCCTCCAGGCTTCAGCCTGGCCTAGCTCTAGCTGTTGCTTGTATTGGGGGATTGACCAGGGAATGGAAAATCTCTCTCCATATGTCTGACTGTCTCTTTCTCTCTGCCTTTCTTTTTTTTAAGATTTATTTATTTATTTGAAAGAGCTACACAGAGATAGAAAGAGAGGCACATATGCTGGTTCACTCCCCAGTTGGCCACAACAGCCAAAGCTGCACTGATCTGAAGCCAGGAGCCAGAGCTTCTTCCGAGTCTCCCACATGGGTGCAGGGGCCCTAGGACCTGGGCCATCTTCTACTGCTTTCCCAGGCCATTAGCTGGGAGCTGGATTGGAAGTGGAGCAGCCGGGACTCGAACTGGCGCCTATATGGGATGCTGGCACTGCAGGCGGCTGCTTTACCTGCTAACTACAGTGCTGGCCCCCTCTCTGCCTTTCAAATCAAATGAAAAATTACATAAAGATATTTTTGAACGAGAAAAAAGCAATGGACCTCAAAATTCAGAGCCTTCCTGCCCTATTCTACTTCCCCTAAAGGTCTTTGGGACAAAGACCATGGGGACGCTTGGGGTCTCAGTAATGAGACCTGCAGCCAAGTGCTAAGAGGAGACCCCAAGCCCCACACATGTGTAACAGAGACCGTCTGCCAACCAAGCCAAAGGTCAACCAGGAAAATGCAATTTAAACTCGTCCTCACAAACACCTTACTTAGCACCAGCAGGCTCCCGGCTTGCCAGGCAAAGCCCCAGGCCCCGCTTTGAAGAGATGAGCAAGGAGGAGAGGCCAAGACGAGCAGGCACTTGCCAGCAAGTCTTCTAGCAGGCTTTTCTTCCGGAGCTTTCTCCCAGCAGAACAACAGTAGCAGTGCAGCCTGATCTTGAACAAAGGCTGCTGAGTGAGAGCACAAGCCAGGTGGGCCTGTCCAACCCACTTAGCCCAGGTGGGACAGGCCCCACGCATGTCAGGCTTCCTTAATTAACCATTCGCTGCTGCCTTCCACAAACTCCAGCTGTAATTTCCCAAGACCGTCCAAGGTGACACAAGCTCCTTTTCTAAAGGCATTAATTAGGAACATCTCATTCCCCGTGGCAGGGGTGGAGCAGAGCTTTCCAACTGGAGTGTGTATTTATTTAGAGCTATTAACACATAATATTTACAAGATACTTCACATGCATTAATTACCCTGTAATGAACTCTATGGCTATAATCTCAGTGTTCTACCAGCACTATAAAATGCACCCCGGACACCAGCACCGCCGTATACATCCTGTTTTATCACCTTGGGAAAAAAAAAGAAAAATTAAAATTAATTGCGTGCCCATTAAATGCTTATTTTTAATAGAAAAATGTGCAAATGATGTGAAAATGCAAAATAGGGCGCATAGTAAATCAAAAGCAGATAACGCACACTTCTAGACACACTCCACTGTTTTTATGAGCGTGTTTTACAATCCATTCATTATGCTGTCTGTCCTTCTGAAAGCTGGTTATTATACTGCTCCTACAAAGAAACATGTGAATGGCTGTGCAACAAGCCATGAAAATCAGGACAAAACTGCACATTTCTGCTGCTCTTTGAATCCGCCTCCCTCAAATCGCAGCCTGGTGATTTCTTACAGGGGGCCCATTCCTGTAACACCCACTCGAAGCCTGGTATGAGAGAGATGAAGGAGAAAACTCGCCATGGTAGCTCGTGATTGTAGCAGCAGTTACTATGGCCTGAATGTGTGTTGTCTCTGAAGAATGCAGATGTCAAAATCTAATCTCAGGTGCAATAGTAGTAAGAGGTGGGATCCAGTTGTGTATGGTTTTGCCGGTAAAGCTACTGTCTGAGATGCCAGCATCCCATATGGGTGCTGGTTCGAGCCCCAGCTGCCCCACTTTCAATCCAACTCCCTGCTAATGACCTGGGAAAGCAGCAGAAGATTGCCCAAGGACTTGGACCTCTGTTACCCATGTGGGAGACCTGGGTGAATCTCCTAGGTCCTGGCTTCAGCCAGGTCCAGCCCTGGCTGTTGCAAAGGCTATTGGGGGAATGACAATTTCTCTGTCTCTTCCTCTCTCTGTAACTCTGATTTTCAAATAAATAAATAAATAAATAAACCTTAAAAATAAAAAAGAAACAAAGAAATAAAATATAGAGGGTTGTCTTCCCAGTGACCCAAGGCGGGTGGAGTTCCTTTTTTTTTTTTTTTTTTTTTTTTTTTTTAGATTTATTTACTTATTTGAAAGACAGAGTTATGGAGAGAAAGGGAGATCTCCTATATAGTACATTCCCCCAAATTGCTGCAATGGCTGGGGTGGGGCCAAACTGAAGCTAAGAGGCTGGAACTCCATCCAGGTCTCCCATGTAGGTGACAGAGGCCAGATGCTTGTGCCTATCCTGCTGTTTTCCCAGGCTAATTAGCAGGGAGCTAGGTCAGAGGTGGAGCAGCAGGCAGTTGCACTGGAGCTCATGGGATGCCGGCGTCGTAGATAGCATCTTAAACCACTGCACCCCAATGCTGAGGCTGAGGGTGGAGTTCTCTTGAATAGGATTAGTGCCCTTAGAAGAGCTCTAATCACACCCGGGGAAGACACAGCAGGAAGGTGCCATGTGCAAGGAGTACATTGAATGTGCTGGTACCTCAATCTTAAACTCCTCATGATCCAGAACTGTGAGTAATAAACTCTATTGTT
This sequence comes from Lepus europaeus, assembly GCF_033115175.1. Taxonomy (NCBI): domain Eukaryota; kingdom Metazoa; phylum Chordata; class Mammalia; order Lagomorpha; family Leporidae; genus Lepus; species Lepus europaeus. Next base: position 49,671,289 of record NC_084847.1, on the reverse strand, counting down.
TATAAACTCCCTGGTCTTGGGCGTTTTGGTATAGTAGCTGAATGCTCTGAGATTCTGCTTATACAAGGAGCAGCCAGCAGCTGCCTTATTTATTCAGGTGGCAGCACTTTCTGGAGGCAAGGAGATGAGGTAGGGAGATTAAGGTTGGGCAGCCTGATTTTCCTCATCGGACACAGGTCATCCCCTACAGATCTCTCCCCAAACACAGGCACCTTCATATTACCCATGGAAAATGACCACCCAGGCTATTTTTCAATAATGGGAGTGCCCTACCTACTACCCTGGGCAGATTGAACTTAACTCATTGGCTTTTCAGAAAAATCTTCCTCCTTCATGTAAGCCATAGTTTCATTTCTATAAATTCCCCTTGCTTATTCCAGTGTTGATCACTGGACCCATCGAGAGTTGTAAAACACTTTACTTGCCCTTTGGTTTGACTTTTTCTTAGGTATTTGGTTATAGGGATCTAATGCCTAAAAGGGTTGAACTTTTTGGTGGTGAAAAGAATGTCTTTATCCTATATCAAGCTCACTTACCAAATAGGCAGGCTTATATGGAAGCTTATTGATTAACAAAGAAATGCTGTGTGGCAGATTGAGGTCTGACCATAGCTGCTCATAGAGGCCCCAGTCTGTTAAATGCCCCCTCACCCACTCAGGGTTGTCTGTCTCCCTGGTAGGCCAAAGGCTCTGTCAGTTCTCAGCTTTCTTCTCAGTGGTAGTCATCAGCTTGGAACCTATCCCAGAGCATTTGTGCATTTCCTAATTACAGTTTCCAGTTTTATGATAAATGCAGGGAGCCTCTTTTATAGAGCTTACAACTCGTGACAAGCATGCAATAAAAGTATGAAATGAACATCTTATTCCAAGAGAAGGATTACAGACGGGAGGACCAGTTGACACAAATACATGCTGGAACTGATCCAGACAAGAGGAAAATTGAATACATTTCCTAGGTAATGCCCAAACACTGCTTATTTTATGCTACTGAAAATTGTGAAAAATTATATATTGAATTGTCCATTATTTGCACAAAGAAATACCATGGCACAATATTGACATCTCCTTGGGTTGCATTCCTTGAAGCACAAAATTGAAAACATTCATTCAACAAATGTACATTAATGCCTGCTTCTTGCCTGGTCCTATGTGAGAAAATGGGGCCAAGAAAGCTGTGGATACTTCCCTAGGGGTATTCATCCAGGACACAGATATAGAATGATTGTGATGCATTGTGTGATGCATTCAAGCCACTACTGGCTTGACAAGAAACTGCAGAAGGAAGAATAACTAACTCAACATGGCACAACTGAGGGAGCCTTCACAGAGGCAAGGTTAATCCAGCTGGGTATAAAAGGGGAAGTAAGACAGAGTGCAGTAGGGTACTTTGAGAGACAGAAACTACTGAAGGCTGGTGGAATGAAAGAATATGACAACAACAATGCTAGTTCTTTCTCATTGAAATTCTGAGGCAGGTGAGGGAGAAAAGAAGAGGAGGTATACACACAGTTTGGATTTGTGTCATGCAAGGTCTTGAATGCCTTGGTAAAGAATCGTGGGATTATTACAGATATGAAGCAATTTGAGATTTTTGGTCTGGAAAATTTTTAAGTTACGTTTTTGTGGTAGGCAGAGACATTGTGTGGCAATGATAGAAAGTAGAGTGGTTGAGTGACAAGGAAGCTGAGAGGGTATTTATGTCATCTAGGAAGGTGCCCATGAAGGCATGTGTGCCAGGCATGGCTATGGAAATGGAGATTTCACAGTCTTGAGGAGTAGTGAATGGGAAAATTCTGGAGAATCCAGAAGGATGCTTTGTGGATGAAGGTCCCATTACTAACACACAGGGTGCGCGCAAGGAGTAATTTAACCCATTTTTAAGGTTGCGTATGTTGAATCTTTGATGCCAACAGCATATGCAATTGAAGAAGTTGTAGAAAGTAGCTCTGAAGTTCAAAAGAGAGAATTGAAAGCATGGCAATGGACAAGATGTCCCAGAGAGACTGATGATTGTAGCCATAGAAACACCCTATGTTTAGGGGATGGGCCAGAAGGAATGAACTCTGAGAAAGCAACATCTCAGTGCAATAGAATAGAAATCAGAAGATACTCGAGTTAAAAGGCTGGCTGTGGTAGTTAGCCGGGAAGACTAAAGCTCCTCACATCACCACTTTCCACATCTCACCCTGACACATGAGGTCACCAGATTGAACTTTGCTAAAGTCCAGCTTCACTTACCATGGATCAGAAACCTTGGTAATAATGGCTGAGGGCTTCCACAACATAGATTTCACCTCCCCAGGTACGCTGGGTCTCCCGATTCACACCAAGGCAATCACTCCACAGGTGTATTACTGTGAGTCTGTGTTTCTGAAAGTGTGCCTCCAGGATGGGCAGGTATTGAAAATAGACATTTTTGTTAGACATACAAGAGGCCTCATCTCAGACCTATTGAATCAGAAATTTTGAATGGAGATCACTAATCTCAATTTTAACAAGATTTCCTGATGATTCTGATGCCTACTCAAGTTTGAGAGCTTCAAAAAATCTGCTGATTGTATCACTCTACACATTGAAGATCCCCTGAAAAACGTGCCAGGACTCCTAGAAATCCCAGATAATAGATAGACAGTCTCTGAAAAGTTCCTGATGTTTTCCTGTTAAATCTCATCATCAGACTCTAATTCACACAATGGTTATTTCCAAGTCTTTGGGTTTTTATTATTAGTGAAATGAGGGGTGGGATTGGTAGAAGGTGCAGTCACTGGTTGGCTGGCCAATCGGTTAGCAGTCACCATTAACAATAACAAAATGCCAAAATCATGTAACATGACTCTTTTTTTATCATCATTTGACAAGATGATGGCTATAATGAGCTTTAACATTTCCATACTTTACACTAAAACATACAGTGTCGGTTTCTTTGCAATCACAAAGCAATCAATGCATTTTTAATTGAGTGTTTAGTATACAGCCTCATTCTGCAAGGGACCTGAAGCAGCATAAAAAATACAGACATTAAAATAACAAAATCTAATAAAATAACAAAAAATCTAATATTCAGATGAGATGCCAGTGTAAGTTCAGAAGAGAGTCCGGAAGATTCCTTCTGTGCCGAATGTTAACCTTTTAGCTGCTAGAATTGGAGCCTCTGGGAGGAGGGGTGGAAGTGGAGACCCAGGGGAGGGGCCGTAGTGAGAAGTCACTATGCCAGACTGTGATTGTCACTCACACCAGGTGATGGTCATCTCATCCAAAAGCATTGTCACGATTCGGGGCAGGAATTTTGTGATATTGCACCCCATATTGGAGCACCACTTCCAACCCAGCGTCTTGCTAATGCACCTGGGAAAGCAGCAGATGATGGCCCAGGTACTAGGCCCCCTGCCACCCATGTAGGAGACCTGGAAGAAAGTCCTGGCTCCTGGCTTCAGTCTGGCCCTGACTTGGTTCTTACAGACATCTGGGGGGTGAACTTGCAGGTGGAAGATTTCTCCCCATCTCTATCATTATTCTTTTCAGATAAATTCATCTTTTTAAAAAGATTATTATAATACTATGACTTGAAGTTTGCCAAAACTTATTTAAATGTGATTACTCTTCTATGACCCATGCATGAGACCTAGATTAAGTTCCAGGTTTCTGGCTTGGACTTGGCTCCACCCTGGCTGTTGTGGGCATGTGAGGACTGAACCAGTGAATGGTTCAGACAGTTGTCTGTCTCTCCATCCATCTGCATTTAAATAGAATGAAAACAAATAAGCAAATGTCTTTACGTGCATCGCACCATTCTCACGAGACCATCCCCTTCCAGTCCAGAAAGTTCATCCACCTAAAACCCAACAAGGTTGACCAATCTTAAAATTCCCATCCCTTATAAACTGCATGACTTTATCAAATATGCATTAGTTAATCATATCTCTCTGCATACATTTTAAAATCTTGATTTCTCCATTCTCACAACACAATCCCCAAAGCTTTATTCCATAGCACACAATATCTCAACACAACATTTACTGTGAGAACAGGAGTGCAGCATGATTGTAAAGGAAAGGTACCACACTGGGAAATCGAAAGGTCTGGGTTGTGTTTCAGATGACCACACTGAGAATTTTTTTGTGTGTATGAACGAATGAATTAGTTTATTTCCCTAAGCCTGCCCTTCCTTACCTCTGAAATGAAAAGAGATAGAAGACTTGAGTATTCTCAGCCTTTACTAGTGTGGATTTGACAAAAAAGGAAAGGAAAGGAAAGATCTGTCTGGCTATGTGCCAGACTTAGCCAATGTGTCTATTATTTGGAAGTTTCTAGAAGATCCAGGAGGGGGCTCCTTTTCAAGTGAACGGGAGTTGATTTGTGGTTGTGTCCAAGGGCCATGAGAAACGCCAGGGTCTAAATTGCTGTTTCCTGGAAATTATTCTGTTCCAGTGAACTGAGATGAAATGAAGCGAAAGCAAAGTCTCCCAGAAACCTCGAAGAAGCAAAACTGCTGATTCCCGGGAGCACCCAACCTTCCCCTGATGAATCTGCTGACACCATCAAAACCAGTCTCGCACAAGGTTAACTGTAGCCCCAGCAGTGGGAAAGAAGATGCAAAGATGTCCCCTGACCTAAATTCAGAGAGCTAACCCAGGTCATTTTTCTATGCGTCTTTGAAAACACACTGAATCTGTTGTCACAGCCTTGCTACCTACAATCGAGGCTTCATTCTGTTGAGAGAGTTGCAAATGATGCCGAACAATTAGTGCTGCTATAAAGATTCCAGACATGGAGTGCTGTCATTAGGCAAGCAATAATAGGAGCCTCCATTTCTTGAGAGCTTAATGCCATGCAATGACTATGCTGTACAAATGACGTCTCACTTAAATCACTACTCAGGGGGCTGGGCGTTTGGTATAGAGGTTAGGGCACCCACATCCCATTTTGGAGCACCTGCAGTTGAGTCATGGCTCCATTCCCAAGATGGCCCAAGTGCTTGGACCCCTGTCACCCAGGTGGGAGACCCAGAAGAAGCTTCTGGCTCCTGGTTTGGGCCTGGCCCAGACCTGGCAATTGCAGCCTTTGGGGGAGCGAGCCAGCAGGTGGAAGATCTCTCTCTCTCTCTCTCTCTCTCACTCTGCCTTCAAATAAATAAAATAAAATAAATCTTTAAAAAAAACAGGTAAGGAAAGTGAGACCCAAGAAAGTTAAGCAGTTTGCCCAGGGCCCCACAGTAGGGGGGTAGGGAGGTCATAGAACCACATTTAAAAAATATATTTATTCAAAAGACAGAGTCACACACACACAGAGAGAGAGAGAGAGAGAGAGAGAGAGAGAGAGAGAGAGATCTTTCATCTGCTGGTTCAGTCCACTTACAAATGGCCCCAACAGCCAAGACTGGGCCCGACTGAAGTCAGGGTAAAGGAACTGCATCCAAGTCTCCCACATGGGCGCAGAGGCCCAGGCACTTGGGCTATTTTCTGCTGCTTCCCCAGGCACATTAGCAGGGAGCTGGATTAGAAGCAGAGTAGCCAGGATTCAATCAACTTTCTGACATGGGAGGCTGGCATCACAAGTGGTGGCTTAACCCACTGTAGCACAACAGCGGTCCCTAGAGAGCCACATTTTATATTGCAGTTTCAATGGCTGGGCTGTGTATTGCTCTTTGCAGGGTTGTTCAGTGAATAGTATGCCTGGAACTCTGTGCTTGGACATGCAGTAAGTTTATAGATGCATTTTCTTTTCCTTCCTTGGCATCACGGTAGGTCAGGGTCACAGAGCCAGTACCAGCCAATGATATTGGAAGCACAGGTGACAAACGTCATTGCTGGGACAAGCCCTAACAGCGGATGTGAGATTCTGCTACAAGCTTTCTTTTCCTCTGACATTGTTTGAGATAGTGGCTGCTCCTTCAGCTTAAGTCCCCAAGTGACTACAGTGAGACCAGCTACTTGCCAATCCGTGGTGGACATGGAACATGAATGAGAAATAAATATGTGCTTTTTAAGCCTGGACTAGTCTGATGAACTCTATCATTTCTGCTCCTCAATTTCCTTGGCTATCAAATAGAATGATCGTGACCACCTGGAGAGGCTACTAAAGCTATTGGGAATAATGGAGGTGTGTAAAATACTTAACTCAGGGTTTAACCTAAAGCAGGAGAAAATAAAGGGACAGCATTTGCACTGTCACATGACCAGTTGGAGGATGCACGTGGGGATTAGGTGAGCTCACGCGCACTCACGTGGGCAGCCCAGAGAGCTCACCCCAGACACACATCTGCCTGGCGCCTGTAGGATGCCGGCAGGGTAGTTCCTGGGAGTAGAGAAGTCAGAGGAGCGCAGAGAGAAGTGGGGTTGTTGTGGCTCATCGATGACGTGATTGCCAGAATCCTCAATGGGCTGTGAGTAAGAGCAGAGCTGGCGGACGGGCCAAGCACCGAGAATGGAGCCAACCGCGTCTCTGCTATTTCACCCAGGTCTTGGCAGCGGGAACAACTTTTTGCAACGGAAGTTTCCAAGGTAGATCCCTTTGACGACCAAATAACAACCAGGTAGAGACAAATCATGCTTCCAAAGCTGAGCTTCCTTTCCCCTTAGACGAGGGATTTTGAGCACTTCCCCTCGTGGGAACTGAGGAAGTGCTTCTTATTTAGTTGGATGCCAGTCTATGATTGTCCAATTATTCACTGCTTTCTGTCTTCAATGGTCCAGATGTTCTCAATTTCTTGTAATAAGTTCTTTCATCTGAAAAGTCGTTCTGCTCAGAAATGCAAAACCCTCTACAGCTCGCCAGTTATTTTTTTATTCTTCTTTTTTCAGATGAGCTGGTATAATTGGCCTTCAATTTGCTTATTGTTTTTGCAATAGAAAGCCCAAGCTTAATTTCATTTGTGCAAACCTGTAGATGAGCATTGGCAATGGCACCAGAGAAGAGACTTTCATTACAGTCCACTTGGACTCAACCCACCCCTCACCCATCATCATCTGGCTTAAAAAAATAACTTTTTTTCAGCAACTTTTTTTCTCATAACAAACTATTTTAATTTGATTTAATAATATTTACTGAATATCTCTTCTTGAAAAAGTGATGTGTGTGCTTATTAACACACTCATATGTAATGATTGCTCAATGGGTCAATATCTTCAGCCATCAATCTAACCATATAATCAATGTTTATTGATCTTCCACAAATCCGTAACCTGGGTAAAAAGGCCCGTGGGAGACACGGCTGGGTTTCTTATCATCTATTTGTAGAGAGTGGAAGCATTCATAATAAAATGTAACAAATTACCAATTAGATGCTGAAACTCACTCATTCAAAAAGCATTAATTAATTTAACAATCATTGATTAAATGCTTTACCATGGTTAGAAACTTGAGGATCAATTTTTCCCATCTTTACACGTTAAATTTTGTAGTATTAATTTTTTTTCTTTTTTTTTCTTTTTACCCCTAGAAGGTATTGGAACCAATTGCATTTCCTGAATTAAAGAAAATGCATTGTTCTAGATCATGGCATAGAGAGGCCACGTAGTTCCAGCATCAGCCTATGACCTTAATCAAATTACTTTCCTTCTTATGCTGAGATTTCTCTATCTGTTGGGACCTAAGTCATCATATGATAGAGGGCAAGGTTGATGGAAACAGCATCATGCCTCTGTAGGGACTCACTGCTCTTAGTCTCGAAGCTACAGAGCCTAGAGATTTCTGGCCACTTCTATCTCAAGATTGTCAGATGTCTCTCTACCATCAATGCTCCCCCACCTTGGGACGCTCCCTCCAAAGACAGCATTCACAACTCTTTTTAGCACCCACGCATGAATTCATTTTCTTCTTTTCAATATCTCACTCACAATCCCATCATCCCCACTCAGTGGAAAGGGATGCTGTTGGGTCATACACACATTGAAACAGAGAGAGTAGAAATAAGCAGAAATTACTTATACTAGGGAAATGTCAGGTGAGTCTGCCTGGGCCATTCTTGCAAGAACACTTTTGGTAATTCTATAGATGAAAGGGGATTGTGAAGGTTTTGTAAGCCTTTCTTTTCTCTCCCCCTTCTTCTCCCGAACGACAGGAGCCCTCAACAGACCTTTGTCGCAGAATAATTTTCAAGGCTACCAATTTGGATCTCAAAAGCCGGGACTCAAAGGGACCCTCCGTTTGCTATCTAAAATAAATGCCTGAATAGCTATCAGTTAAGGTACACACAGAGCAGATGGGAAATGGATAGCTACACTATAGCTTGCTCTGTGAATTCAAGAGGTCTTTGTGTGAGGACAATAGTAATAGGAACAAATATTCAGGTCTTCCGTTACAAACCAGCGAGAGGATCAAGCAAGAAATCAAATTAAATCTAATTGAATCAGCAATGCCAGCACCATTAGGACAAAAAGCACACAGGAACAGACACTCTCAGGTCTCCTAACCCAACTCTTGGAAATGTGTCTGGTTTATACGCACTCTAATACTCCCAGCTATCTTTCTGGTTAAAACAGAGGGGATAACCCCTCTGTTTTAATATGGTGGATTTGCAACCATGGTCTGCTTTTCTCTGGGCTTTTCACCAAATGTGAATATTCCCAAGACCTCAGACAGTTCATCAACATAGAAAATATGTTCTTATTAGTTATTTGAATATTACTAAATTTAAACTCGATGGCCAGGATGGTGGGGGAAATAATCACCCAGTAGCCATAATTGTGTTGTCAATCAATTGAATAGTTTAGCAGTAAGGTGTGGTTTTACCTATAATTGTCGTCAGCTGCATAGATCTGCTCTCCCCTCTGATGTCCTATTTTACTTGAAGGCACCCACATACGCTTAATACATCATCATTGACACTTCCTTCTCCCTCTCTCTTACTTTCGTGTGCAACCAGTCACAAAGTCTGATCATCCCATTACCCCCAGCACTTTCCTAGCCACTTTTCCATTACCTCTCCCTTGCTGTTGATGCTGTTCAACTGGGAACCTTCTTGGTGAATCACCCCCAACAGGAAGGCCTTGTGGGAGTCCCAGTGGAGAGGGCAGAGCGAGTTGAGAGTACTGGTCTGGTAGCTTTGGGAATGGATGTAGGTGGAAGGGTGGGACTTTCAGGCTAGGAGTGTGAGTTTGAAATGCTGCAGGTGTAAAAGAAATGAATCTAATCCAGCTCATAGTGTTTATCTGAATAGTCTGATTCAAGAAGCCAGAAGAGAGGGAGTGAGCCAAGTGCAAGAGTCATACACAACACCCAGTGGAAGTTGAAACCATGGCTTCAAATGTCTCTGTTGCATTAAAATAAGGGTGGACATGCAAAACAGGATCAGGCAGGTTCAACAGCAAGCAAGTTGTCAGAAGTGGATGTCAAACTCAAATTTAATGCTGTCTTCCTCAAAGACAAACAATTTCATATGTAATATGCATATGAGCTCCTACTATAGGTCTCAATGGCCACAGTTACCCAAGGGAGAAACAATCAACAAACACAGAAATGATCGTGCTGCTTTTCTTACTGAATTGATTCAAGCAAGGCACTGGGCCCTTGGTTTGGACAGTTATTGATTATGTGTAACTAGAATCGTATTTAAATTTCTCATCTCACTTTTGTTCGCAGAAACACATCTTCTAACACTGTTGAGTGCTGATGACTATAATCAAAGCCATCATCATCATTATTGTTATTTTTTTAAAGATGTATTTACTTTATTTGAAAGAGTTATACAGAGGAGAGGCAAAGAGAGAGAGAGAGAGAGAGAGAGAGAGATCTTCCATCCGATGGTTCACTCCCCAACTGACCGCAAAGGCTGGAGCTGTGCCAATCTGAAGCCAAGAGGCAGGAGCTTCTTCCAGGTCTCTCACATGGGTGCAGGGGCCCAAGGACTTGGGCCATCTTCTACTGCTTTCCCAGGCCACAACAGAGAGCTGGATTGAAAGTGGAGCAGCTGGGTCTCGAACCGGGGCCCATATAGGAAGCCAGCGCTTCAGGCCAGGGTATTAACCCACTGTGCCACAGTTCCAGCCCCATCATCATAATTATTATAGTAATTACAATAACCATATACTTAACACTCTACAGTTTGTAAAATGCACATTTTATAAGACATTCTTCCATAAAACATTAACAGAGATGAATCTTTTTAAAATTTTCATCTGTTTCATTTGAGCAGAAGAGAGATGGACCTACAGACATACAGACAGAGAGACATCCTCTCCATCTGCTGGTTCATGCCTCAAATGTCAGGAACTCAATCCAGGTCTCTTGTATAGGTGGCAGGGACCAAACTCCCTAAGCCATTGTCACTCCACTCTGCGTGTGCACCAGCAGGAAGCCAGAATCGGGAATGGAGCCACGGGATGAATCCAGGCATTCCAATATGGAATGTGGATGTCTTCATGGCTGTACCAAATGTTCACACTTCCAGAAATTCTCTTGGGAGTAAAAGGATAAACAAAGCCAATGAGCATCGATGAATGAATTTCACGGTCATCATGGCAGACTCTGCTTGCACTCCTCCCCAGCTCCTTGGATTCCATTACCATTTCTGTGCACACCAGCCTTACACCCAGCATATGCATCCTTAGTCCATAACTCCCTTTGGGCAGCCATAACCCACTCAGCTTGTGTGTAAGGGAAGATAGAAGTGACCAGGAATTAACATCTCCCGGTTGTTCACATTCCTGAAAGAATGACGTATGAGTGTGTGATTATTAAGACCCAAGTTCCTTTACCCCTGGGCTAGTATAATTCTGAAGTGCATGCTTTATAGTATTTTTGGGTTTGTTCTGCAGAATTAGCTACAGTTGCTCATAGTCATAGTTGGGGCTTGTGGCTATTCCACCGTGCTAAACTGAACAACCTGGTATCCATCTGTAAATCCATTTTGTTCAGAAGAAGGTCTCTCACTTGTCCAGAATAAGGTAGCCACTACTATTATCACCCATTTGGCCGTACAGTTCAAGTAAAGCACGCTGGACAATAAGAGTAGAAGTTAACTCTGATCTTGTCTCTCCAGGGTTCATATTCTGGTAGCTGGAGACAAACATGAAAGCAAAGCCTCGATGCACAAAGGAACAGTGACCAAGAGCTGAGGTTGTGCAGAGCAAGGAGAGAGTGAGTGCTTCCAAAAAATCTCCTTATGGTGTCACCAAACGCAAAAACACAAGAAAACCCTTGAGCCAGGGAAACACCCAACTCCCTTTGATTATAACACAGCCAAATCAGAGAGGCCAAGTGACTGTGGGTTTAATTCACCATCAGAAGAAAGGGCGTCCATGGGCATTTATCTCATCTTGTCATCACAAACTGAAGCACAAAAACAGAAGCACTGATCTTAGCAAATCCTCGGAAAGCTCAGCATTTGTCACAAACCTGGTTTATCGTATCAGAAAAATTGATGTCTTACAACCAGTTCTTGTAAGATTTGTCTCTGAAGACAGAGAGGAAATAGACAGATCAAGTCACAAGCGTGTTTTGTGGGGAGATAAACACGTTCCACAACAATGCACCGAACAACAAACAGCAGGAGGCTTCCTCCCATCTCTGTATCTGCTTCTCAGGATGGGTGTCGAGATGTTCACTTCAGTGTAAAATCAGCTGCTCCCTCCCCCTCTTTCCATTTTTAAACAGGAACAAGATAATCTTAGGACCAAAAAAAAAAAAAATAGCACTTCTTTATGCCACTGATAAGAAACGGAGGCAATGCTGGCAGAATGAATACATATACCGTTTCCAGAAGGATTGTGATAAATTCATGGTAGGCTCAACACTGATTACTGGTAGGTTTGCTTAAGATCAGTCAACCACATAGGATAAAAGCAGAAATTTAAATAGCAGGCTGCGATTCTTAAGAGCTATCTGCTCACTTTCTAGACAATCACATTCCACAGGGCTCTTTTTATGTAGTGTGGTTTCTCTTATGCCTCAAAATGGTTTCTTTTATAGATGGCTAGGCAGACAGCAAGATGTCAAAGACTAAATAGCTGTGAGATCTTTCCAGGCAACAAGGGGCTTAGTCAACATGATGCCCGTGCACCCAAGTGTGACTCAGTACAGGGAGAGAGAGAACCAGGCATCTGAGTTATGCACCCAAAAGTCAAACAAAGATATTCCAGGAAAGAAAAACTATAGAACAGCATCTCCTACCAAGGCACATGCAAAAAAAAAAAAATTCTCAACAAAATATTAGCAAACAGAGTTCAGCAACGAGAAACATGATACATCAAGGACCAAGGAGGATTTGTCTTAGGGATGCAAGCTTAGTGCAGCATTCAAAAATCAATGAATGTAAACCACTCCATCAAGAAGGCTAAGGAGTGTTATAAAAAGAGGCACACAAAAAACACTGCACAAAATCCAACACAAGTCATCGTTTTCACACACACACAAAAAAAAAACAACTTAGTAAACTAGGAATAAAGGGGAACTCACTGGAGTTGATAAAGATCACCTATAAAAACCTACAGCCGGCTGGCACCGCAGCTCACTAGGCTAATCCTCTGCCTGCAGTGCCGGCACCCCGGGTTCTAGTCCCAGTCGGGGCACTGGATTCTGTCCCAGTTGTTCCTCTTCCAGTCCAGCTCTCTGCTGTGGCCCGGGAGTGCAGTGGAGGATGGCCCAGGTCCTTGGCCCTGCACTCGCATGGGAGACCAGGAGGAAGCACCTGGCTCCTGGCTTCGGATTGGCATAGCGTGCTGGCCATAGTGGCCACTTGGGGGGTGAACCAATGGAAAAAGGAAGACCTTTCTCTCTGTCTTTCTCTCTCTCACTGTCTAACTCTACCTGTAAAAAAAAAAAAAAAAAGAAAAGAAAAGAAAAGAAAAATCAAAGATTTCCCCCTCAGGTCAGAAACAAAGCAAGGGTTTCCCCTCTCATCACTGTTTTGCCACAAAAAGGCAATAAAATGGATGCATACTGGGAAGGAAGGCATAAAATTGTCTTTGTTTGCAGATGACATGATTGCCCATGTGAAAAATCTAACATAAATAAATAATTAAAATTAAAGGGCAGGCATTTGGCTTAGCAGTCAGTACACTGCTTGGGATGCCTATGCCCCATATGCGAGTGCCCGGGTTCAAGTCCCAGCTCCAGCCCGCAGTCCCAGCTTCTTGCTGATGCACGCCCTGAGAATCAGTGGTGATCTTCCAGGTAGCTGAGTTGCTGACACCCTGTGGGAAACCGGGATTCAGTTCCCAGCTCCGGGCATCAGGCGGCTCTGGCCATTGTGGGTGTTTGGAGAGTGGGAGCTCACGCACATGCTTTCTCTCTGCCTCTCAAATACATAAAACACTTTAAAAGTTGAAAAACAGGCTGGCTCAATAAGCTAATCCTCTGCCTGCTGCGCCGGCACACTGGGTTCTAGTCCCGGTTGGGGTGCCGGATTCTGTCCCGGTTGCCCTTCTTCCAGGCCAGTTCTCTGCTGTGGCCAGGGAGTGCAGAGGAGGATGGCCCAAGTACTTGGGCCCTGCACCCCATGGGAGACCAGGAGAAGCACCTGGCTCCTGCCATCGGATCAGCGCGGTGCGCCGGCCACAGCAGCCATTAGGGGTGAACCAACGGCAAAGGAAGACCTTTCTCTCTGTCTCTCTCTCTCTCTCTCTCTCTCTCTCACTGTCTACTCTGCCTGTCAAAAAATAAAAAAAGAAAGAAAAGAAAATATGCAAGAGATCTCTATGAGGAAAACTAAGAACCTCAATGAAAGATAATCAGAGAGGAACTAAATAAGAGATGGTTCATGTTAATGAATAGAAATACTAAGTATTGTCAAGAAGTCAATTTTCCATCCACTACTACCTCCCGTTCTACAAATTCAACAACACAATACCAGTCAAACTCTGAAAACATTATTTTTTAGATATTGACAAACCTATTCGAACATTCCTATGGACAAGGGAAAGCCCTAGAATGTGCAGGTCAGGATTGAAGGAGAGTAACTGTCAGGGATCTGATGCTACTCAACTTCCAGGCCTAGTGTGAAGCTACCATGATCATGACGTTGAATTGTTGGCAAAGGATCAGACAAACCACTGGCACAGAAGAGAGACCTCAGAAATAGCCCCCCCCCCAAAAAAAAAAAGAATGAACTGGTCTTTGACAAAGGAGCAAAGACAATGAAACGGAGCACAGTTTTTGTTTACAAGGTGGATCATAGACTTCGGTGTAAAATGCAAAATTACAAAACTCCTGGAATATAATATAGAAGACTAAGTAAAAGACTCTAAGTTTGGTGAAGACATCTTAGATAAAATACCAAAAGCAAGATTCATAAAAGAAAGAACAACTAAGTTGGATATCATTAAAATTAAAATGTTCTACTCCATAAGAGTTGATGTCAGCATAAGGAGAAGGCAAGCTACAGACAAAAAGAAAATATTTGCAAATGACACATCTGATAAGGAACTGTGATGGAAAATATAATAAGCACTCTAAAAAGCCAACAACAAAAATGGACAGTTCCCCAAAAAAGACATACAGGTATCAAGTCAGCTAATCAAATGCGGCTCCATATCACATGTCATTAAGAAATTGCATATTAAACACCCATGCACTATCGCTGCATGTCTATTTGAAAGGTCAAAATCCAAAACACTGACAATACCAAATGCTGGTAAAGATGTGAAAAAAACAGAAATTCTCAGTTATTACTCCTGAAAATACAAAATGGCACGGCCATTTTGGGAGCCAGTTCGGCAGCTTTTACAAAACTAAACACACTCTTACCATGGCGTCCGACGATCACGTTTCTTGGCATTTACCCAGAGAAGCTGAAAACGTATGTCCACACAAACACCTGCCTTCAGATGCTTATTGCAGCTTTACTCAGAGTTGCCTGAACTTGGACGCACAAATGATGTACTTGGCAGGTGGATGGATCAACAGACCATGACACATCTAGAAAAGGGAATATTAGTCAATGCTAAAAAGAACATGTTAGCAATCATGAAAACACATGGGAAAAACTCAAGTGCCCAACAGTAAGAGAAAGAAGTCAATTTGACAATGCTATGTACGATATGATTTCAACTTAATAATATATGAAAACGGGACCGGCGCTGTGGCTCACTGGGATAATCCTCTGCCTACAGCACCGGCACACCAGGTTCTAGTCCCGGTCGGGGTGCCGGATTCTGTCCCAGTTGCTCCTCTTCCAGTCTGGCTCTCTGCTGTGGCCCGGGAAGGCAGTGGAGGATGGCCCAAGTGCTTGGGCTCTTCACTCGCATGGGAGACCAGGGGAAGCACCTGGCTCCTGGCTTCGGATCAGCACAGTGCTGGCCACAGCGGCCACTGAGGGGTGAACCAATGGCAAAAAGGAAGACCTTTCTCTCTGTCTCTCTCTCTCACTGTCCACTCTGCCTGTCAAAAAATAATATATGAAAACAGAAAAATTACAGTGGTGCTGTACATTAGGGGATAGGGGGATGGATAACAGAACACAGAGGTTTTTAGGGCATTCACTCTATGCCCTTCCCTGTTTCATATTTTCCAGTATCGCCTTCCAAGATGCTCTACAATGTAGTTATTTATGATGTTTGTCATAAATTCTTTTCTTTCTCTTCCTTATAAAACAGAAACTACACAGATGTGGATTTTTATTTATTTTATATTCTTGAAAATCATAGTGAGAGAGAGAGAGAGGAAGAGAGAATCTTCCATGCACTGGTTCATTCCCCTAAATGGCCACAATGGCTGGGGCCAGGAGCCTTAAACCCCACTGAGTCTCCCATGTGGGTGTCAGGGGCCCACGTACTTGGACCATCTTCTGCTCTCCTCCCAGGTGCATTAGCAGGGAGCTGGGTGGAAAGCAGAGCAGCTGGATTTATTTTATTTTATTTTTTGACAGGCAGAGTGGACAGAGAGAGAGAGAGACAGACAGAGAGAAAGGTCTTCCTTTTCCATTGGTTCATCCCTCAAGTGGCTGCTTCGGCGGGCGCGCTGTGGCCGGCACACCGTGCTGATCCGAAGGCAGGAGCCAGGTGCTTCTCCTGGTCTCCCATGGGGTACAGGGCCCAAGCACTTGGGCCATCCTCCACTGCACTCCCGGGCCACAGCAGAGAGCTGTCCTGGAAGAGGAGCAACCAGGACAGAATCTGGCGCCCCAACCGGGACTAGAACCTGGTGTGCTGGCGCCGCAGTCGGAGGATTAGCCTATTGAGCCGCGGCACCAGCCAGCAGCTGGATTTAAACTGGCACTCTAACATGGGATCCCAGTGCTGCAAACAGCAGCTATACCACCATGTGTGCCCTAGGGATTTTTATCTTTCTGGTTCACAAATCTGTCTAAAGCCGGTGTCCAGAACAGTAGTCAGCAATGCTGGATACTCAGTAGATTGAATTACACGAATGAATGGAAATAGCCAGTCAGCGTACAGACAGTGAAAAAGAAAGAAACAAAGTCAAGAAGATACAGCAGCCCAGAGCCACCTCTTCAGCTGCCCTTTCTTGAATTCTTATTTTTCCAGCTTTTCCTGGGTACTTCTGAGAGGTGAGACAGGGTGTTTGGTGCATTCTGCAAAGAAATCTTAGTCTATTTACAGACAATTCAGATGATTATGGTTTCATTTGGTTTAACTAAGTTGTACTAGTTCATTTCTTAAGGAAATGTAAATAAAGCCTGTGAGTCAAGCATCAAGTGGTGTTTGTTAGAAATAAACTAGAGATTTTAAAAAAAAAAAAAAAAAAAAAAAAAAAAAAAAAAAAGAAATCTTAGTCTAGTGTAATTGGAATGAGCTCCATTTCCTACAACCAACACACTCTCAACTAGGAAAGCCGCCACATTCCATCCCTGTCTACGAAGCCATGGGCCCTGAGTACCATTGTCTTAGATCAAGTTTAAAGACAATATCTACGTTTAAGGCTTTACGCTGTAGGGGTAAGTCTTTCAGCTATTGAAATCCCAGTCATATTTCAAGATCTACCTCTTATCAAAAAAAAGTTTCCTAAGACCATTAAAACACTCACTTCTTGTACCGGATGTTTTGGATTTTGAGTATATACAGTTTGGCAGATGCTGTTAATGCTGCCCTGTAACTGGGAATTTTGCCTATTTACAATAAACTCATAAGCAACTTAAGAGGCTGCATAATAACAATAGTTGGTATTTACTGAGACCTTATTGATGCTATTCTAAACTCTTACATGCATTATCTCATTAACGATCACCTCAAAGACGTGCACTCTTTACTGAGTAAGATATTAAATCCCAGAGAATTTTACTGGCTTGCTCAATTTTTTTTAAAGATTTACTTTATATAACCGAGAAGGGGAGAGACAAAGAAAGAGATCTGTCATTTGCTCATTCACTCCCTAAATGGCTGCAACAACCGGAGCTGGGCCAGTTCAAAGCCAGGAGGCTGGAATGCCACCTGTGTCTCCCACATGAGTGACAGGAGCCCATGTCCTTGTGCGATCTTCCACTGCTTTCCCAGGTACACGAGCAGGGAGTTGGATTGGAAGTGGTGCCGCCAGGACTTGAATGGGTGCCCCAGTATGGGCTGGCAGCGTTGTAGGTAAGAGTTAAACTTGCTACACTATGATGCTGGCCCCAAGCTTGCCCAATATCACAATCTAGTTAATAGACGTAGTAGACTGTGAACTTAGTGTAATCAAGACCTACTTCCCACAATCATTACCACTGGGCTATTCCAGAATTTTCTAATTGGTGTCTTGCAGTACGTCTAGACTTAGTGTTCAGAGCATGTCCTTATTCCTGAAGCGTTTTCCACAGAGCGTGCTCCACAGAGCAACAGCTCCAGCATCACCAGGAGCTTGCTTGTAGGATCTGTTCATTCCCACTGACCCCTCAATAAGAATCTGGATTTTTGACAAGAGTCCAAGTGTTGAGCATGTACATCAAAATTTGAGACTCATCAAAATATTTACTGACCCGAACTGGTCTAGTAATAAACACTCTGAAAGGAGAAGTGTGGGAACGTTCTAGGGAATGGCAGGGAAGTCATAGTGGGTGTGGACTGTGGAGTGAGCAAAACCATGACTTTTTTTTTTAATTTTTTTTGACAGGCAGAGTTAGACAGTGAGAGAGAGAGAGATAGAGAGAAAGGTCTTCCTTTTTCCGTTGGTCCACCCTCCCAAGTGGCCGCTATGGCCAGTGTGTTGCAGCCGGCGCGCTGCGCCGATCCAAAGCCAGGTGCCAGGTGCTTCCTCCTATTCTCCCATTTGGGTGCAGGGCCCAAGGACCTGGACAATCTTCCACTGCCCTCCCTGGCCACAGCAGAGAGCTGGACTGGAAGAGGAGCAACCGGGACAGACTCCGGCGCCCAAACTGGGACTAGAACCCCGGGGTGCCAGCGCTGCAGGCGGAGGATTAGCCAAGTGAGCCATGGTGCCGGCCGCAAAGCCATGACTTTTTAATATCCACTATGGAAGCTCTTCACTGCTTTAACAAAGTACCTCGTGCAGGTTCTCAGCAGCTAGAGATCAGACTCTGGGCCTCCTACTGTGGTATGAGAGGGTTACAGTGAGTTGTATACTGATCTTCTTAGTCTTGATTACTTCCAAGGGGAAGTTGCAGCCCCCAGAGACCCCAGAGGCCTAGGTATAGGAACCATGCACAGTCTTTAATGTACATTTCCTAAGAAATTTGCTCTAGGAAGAGAAGAGGCACATCAGACAGTGGATTCTCAAGTCCCAGCAAACATCAAAGATGATGAATGACCCCCAACATTTCTTACTTGGCACACCTCTCTAAGAAGAGCCAAAAAGTTTCTCTGTACACTGGACAGTTGCATGACATCCATCTGTAGGCTCTACTCCAACCTACCACAAGCCAACGATCCAAACACCTGAGGAGTTAGGCACACAGGTGAAGGTGTGGGGGTTGGAGTTGAAGCCACTGAGGTGCCTGTAGATGCTCCTTGCAGAGCAGGTAGTGCCAGGGAGCCTGAATCTCTGCCTTCACACGTATCAAATGCTTTAGCAGCTAATATGCCCTTGTAGTGGCATACAGGCTAACTCCAGGTGACTGCTCTAGCAATGCATGTGTTTTCTACTAATTAGAGCATCATCATGATTTTGAAATACTTGATATGAAACACTCTGTTGGATTTGAAATCCACAAGGAATTTCAACATTAATTTGTCAGTACAAAACAGAGGAATTGTTAGCACCCTGAAAATCACTCCAACCACTGTAATTTTGGGAATAGCTATAAAAATGGTCTTAAATTTTTAACACCTACTGGTAGGATTCCATTTTCTTCCCAATGATGACTATCAAAAATTTGAAAAGATCATCATTCAAAGGTCATGAGTGAGAATTGAGATTAATCTTGTCAAGCATAAAACCTGGTATAAAAACTTAAGTTATTGAAGGAGAGTGACTGAGTAGCCCACCTGCAGGCAATAACTAGAAACTATGAACTCAATACAAAGTCAATAGCTGCCTAAGCACTAAAGAGTATTCCGAAGGAACTGTATTCCATGGGCGTGTCCACACCAGGAAGGGTAGAGTTGAATGGAATTGTTTATTTATTCTACAATGTTTTGCCTAGGATCAACCATGGTTGGCATGGTTATAGGACACAGAGGATGCTAATGGAAAAACGGAAGCCTCTGTGCAGGGAAGCTATTGAATCCACTAGGCAAAGAGAGAAAACACCAGAGCGGGAACCCTGAAATTCTGTCTTCCCCCAGCTCTGGCTAACCATGAAGCCATGAAGGCATGGAAAAGAATTCAAGAAACTCAGGGAAATACCAAAGAGCTGATCTGAGAGCAGGGAAACAAATAAGAAACAAAGCAGGAAGGAGGTACAGACTTGGCAGTTCAATTCCAAACAAATAGCACAGCAAAAGAAAACTAACAATCACTAAAGAGAAATTGCTTAGGATACAATAAAAAATAAAAATACATATGAAGAAGTAAGAAAATGGAATACATTCTTGTAAAAATTTGATCTTGGACCAGCATTGTGGTATAGCTGGTAAAGCTTCTGCCTGTGTCTCGGCATCCTATATGGGCACTGGTTCATGTCTAGGCTGCTCCTTTTCTGATATAGCTCCTCCTGGGAAAGCAGTGGAAGATGGTCTAAGTGCCTGAGGTCCATGCTATCCAGTTGGGGGACCAGAAGAAGCTCCTGGCTCCTGGCTTCAGCCTGGCCCAGCCCCAGCCATTGTGGCCATTATACCCATCAGCCATTTGGGCAGTGAACCAGCAGATAGAAGATCTCTCTCTCTCTCTCTGTCTCTCTGTCTCTCTCTCTCTCTCCAACTCTGACTTTAAAATAAACAAAAGAAATCCTACATTTTTAATTTTATAAAAAGAAACTTGATCTATAGGCAGCCCTGCTGTAATGCATTTGTTAGAATGTACAAAAATTGATTTAAAATTAGTTATGGCCAGCGCCGCGGCTCAATAGGCTAATCTTCTGCCTACAGCGCTGGCACCCCAGGTTCTAGTCCTGGTCGGGGCGCTGGATTCTGTCCCGGTTGCCCCTCTTCCAGGCCAGCTCTCTGCTGTGGCCCAGGAGGACAGTGGAGGATGGCCCAAGTGCTTGGGTCCTGCACCCGCATGGGAGACCAGGAGAAGCACCTGGCTCCTGTCTTTGGATCAGCACGGTGCGCCAGCCTCAGCGCACCGGCTACAGTGGCCATTGGAGGGTGAACCAACGGTAAAGGAAGGCCTTTCTCTCTGTCTCTCTCTCTCTCACTGTCTACTCTGCCTGTCAAAAAAAAATTAGTTATAAAGATTAAAAATTTTAGGAAGCGAAACATGTTGGTGTTGGAACAAGAGAAAAGAAGTGAAAGCATTAGAATAGAAACAATAAAAAAATAACCAAGTGGAATGTTTTATAATTGAGGATTATATTTGAAATTTAAAAAGTCATTGTATGAGATGCCAGAATGCCAATAATATATGAAAGTAAGTAAACTTGAGGGGGAAAATAAATTAAAATTTTTCAATTGAAATAAAAGATGGAGAAATAATGAACACTATAACATTAACTGTTATAAACCAGTCTAACATAGGTCTCAAAAGAAGAATAGACAGTGAATGGGGTAGAAAAGTTTAGAAAAATAGAATGGCCAACCAGGTAGAGTTGCAGACAGCGAGAGAGAGAGACAGAGAGAAAGGTCTTCCTTCCGTTGGTTCACCTCCCAAAAGGCTGCAATGGCTGGAGCTACACCGATCCAAAGCCAGGAGCCAGATGCCTCTTCCTGGTATCCAACGCGGGCACAGGGGCCCAACCACTTGAGCCATCCTCCACTGCCCTCCTGGGCCACAGCAGAGAGCTGGACTGGAAGAGGAGCAACCGGGACAGAATCCGGCACCCCGACTGGGACTAGAACCCAGCACCCATATGGGATGCTGGTGCCACAGGCGGAGGATTAGCCAAATGAGCCACGGTGCCGGCCCCCATTCCAGCTTTGATGAAAGAAATTCACAGGTTCAAAATTTTCAGCAAACACCATAGGGACAAAAAAAAAAAAAAAAAATCACATCATCATCAAGTAGTTGGAAGTCAAATGACAAAAAACAGTAAGAAAAGAAATGAACTCATTACTTGATTAATGGCAGACTGAAACTACAGGGGCAGAGGAGAGTCAAATGTTTTTCAACTGCTCAAAGAAAAATATGTCAACACAAAATGCTGCAGCCAGTGAAGTTTTCTTAAAAATGGTTAAGAAGTATAAAGTCATAATCAGACAGGTGGGAACGAAGAGAATTTACTGATAACAGACCTACCCAGGAAGGAACTTCTCGAAAGAGCTAAAGGTAACTACTCTAGGCAGAAAATTCATTGTCTCAGAAAGAAGGAAATAGCATTCGAAAGGATAAACTGTATAGTGAATACAAAACTCTTTCTACCTTTTCCTCCTGTACTTTTGTTATGACACAGGAGTTTTTCAGGAAAAAACTTAGAAACTTATTTTGTGGACTTGTGATGCACGTTGACAGTACAGGGACAGCAGCCAATATGAACACATACAGCGGCAAAGTTGACCAAGTTTCCATGAAACGGCGCAACATGAGCTCTCTGTACACTGTTAACAAGCAACACTGGTGTTGTGATCTCTGTATCATCCACTAACATGTGTTGCAAAAGTCAAGATGAAAGACAATAAGAAAATCAAGTTGAAATGCAGAAATAGTCAATCTGTCACTCCATCATGCCCCCCCCCAAAAAAAAGAAAAAGAGAAAAAATAAAGAAGTTGAAATAAAAAACAAAGAAGCAAACAAGAAGAAATAAAACCAAACAATAAAACCCAATAAGTAGACTATAGCCCAGTACTTAACCTTATCAACGATTAAATCGTTATCAAGCATCCAGTTTAATTGATATTTATAGAGCATTACATACTTTCTGTATAGGCACAAGGTTCATTTACCAGACCACATGCTATGCCATGAAAAAGCAAACCTTAATTAACCCAGACATATTGAAATCACAGAGTGCTTCGTCTAAACAAAATTAAATCAAAACGATCAACAATAAAATTCCAAATCTTCAAAAACTGAACAGCCAACTTCTAAGTAACCTAGGTGTCAAAAATACACAAGACATTAGCTGAGTAATAATGAAAATTCAACATAAAAATTTGGGTTCTATAGCTAATGTAGAGTTTAGAGTGACTTGTATAGAATTGCAGGATCGCAGGCTTCTCATTTGAAAAGAAGAGCTAAACTCAATGCTGTGTGTGCTCAAATAAACACTTAAAAAGCTGCAAAGTAATACAATCTTTAAAAGGACAAACTATAAGAAAATCCATGAACCGAGGAATGATTACTTGAAAAGTGTAATAAAATTGATAAACCTTTACCTGGAAATGAGGGAGCAAGGAAGAGAGAGAGAGAGTGAGAGAGAGAGAGTGAGAGAGAGAGAGAGAGAAGGCCAATGCCAGTATCAGTAGTGAGAGAGGAGGAGCCACAACAGATCACACAATATAAAGGAGTACGCTGAACAACATTAAATCCATGAATTTAACAACTTAAATTGACACATGCCTTGGCATATGTGTGTGTGGTATATTTTTTAGAGAGAGAATTTAAAATTAAATTAAAAGCTTCCCGCAGAAAGACACCAGGTCCAGATCTCTTCACCAGTGATTGACATCAAGCACATACCAATCATTCAAGCATATAGCAAGTATCCGGAAGGAAATGGCACCCAGCCAATGTCAACTCTTGCAGAAAGTGTCGGCACTCCCTCCCAATTTATTTCATGAGCCAGCATGACTGTGACAATCAACGAAATAAGTCACAATAGAACTACATGTACGCTGTGCTTTGAATCTTCGTACCCACCTGTGAGTTGTATGTAGAGACTCCAAACCCCAGGTGATAACATTAGGAAGTGGGGCTTTGGGGAGGAGTTTGGGTCATGAGAACCCTCATGAATGGAACCAGACCCCTTAGGAAAGAGGTTCCTGTGCTGTCTCTTATCCCTTCCCCCGTGTAAGGACCTGGTGAGAAGACGCTGTCTATGAATGAGAACACGAGCCCTAACCAGACACTGAACCTTGCAGGTGCCTTGATCCAGGTGCCTTGATCCAACTCCAGAACTGTGAGGGCAGAACATCTGTTGTAGAAAAATGTGGCACTGATAAGCCATCCAATTTGCACTATGTTATTATTGCAGCCCAAAAATGGATTAAGATAATACATCTACCTACGTCTGTCATAATATAGACACAAAAGCCCTGTGAAACTTTAGCAATACATAGAAGGATAATAAATGTTTACCAAGAAAGGTTTATACCAGCAATGCAAATTGGATACAATTTCTAAAATGAATCAATGTAATTCGCAGGATCAATGGAATAAAGGAAGAAAAAAAATCATTTTAACAGATGCAAAAACACAAAAAGTCTCAGAAAACTGGGAAGAGAAGGAAATTTCTTCAACTTAAAAAGGTCATCTATGACAAACTCATAGCTAATGTCATACTCGGTGGTGAATAACTGAATATTTTCCACCTAAAAGGAAGAACAAGGCAAGTAAAGCTGTCATCACTCCTGTTGCACATTGTACTAGAGATGTTCACCACTGGAATAGGCAAGAAAAAACCGGTTCAGTTTAGAAAGGAAGAATTACATCTATGTTGGTAATATGGCTTTGTGCATAGAAGACCCTAGGCAACCTGCTAAAGCTCTTAGAATTAATAAGTGAAATGACAGAGTCCCTAGGATAAGAGATCATTACAAAAATTAATAGTATTTCTCCATACTCTCAAAATTGGAAAGCAAAATAAAAATAAATTTATTATTAGAACAAAAAATTAAGTAGGCTACAATGAACAAATTCAATGGAAATTATACAAGACTTTTGTACTGAAAACTTTAAGAAAAACTGTTGCAAGGAGTGGACATTAGGCTTGCTGATTAGGATGCCATATTACAGAATCTGGTTAAGCTCCACAGTGCCAGCTTCTTGCTAATGCGGTCCCTGGGAAGCAGCAGGTGATGGATCAAGTAAACGGGTTTAGACCTGGATTGAATTCCTGCCTCCTGCCTTTGGTCCCAGCCCATTCCCAATCATTGCAAGCATTTGGGGAGTAGGCTAGCAAATAAGAACAGTCTCTCTCCCTCTCCCTCTCCCTCTCCCTCACCCTCTCCCTCTCCCTCTCCCTCTCCCTCTCTCTCTCCCTCTCTCTCTTCCTCTGTTAAACTCCCTGCCAACCCACCCACCCACCTATCAAACTAA
Source organism: Lepus europaeus (assembly GCF_033115175.1). Taxonomy (NCBI): domain Eukaryota; kingdom Metazoa; phylum Chordata; class Mammalia; order Lagomorpha; family Leporidae; genus Lepus; species Lepus europaeus. The sequence goes on along the minus strand of NC_084847.1, from coordinate 49,646,671 downwards.
AAAGAAATACTGAGGGAAATTAAGACCAAAGTTCCCTCAATACATGGACATTTATATATAGCTAATGTGCTCAATGATTGAAATATTAATATGGCAATTCTTGCCAAAGAATCAGTCTGCACACTCAAAATTATCCCATCATAATGATTGCAGAATATTTAAAAAAATAAAACTGACAAGCTGATTCTAAAATGGATATGGAATCTCAAAAGGTTTAGACTAGCCAAAGGAGTTTAAGTTACATTTCCTTATGTTAACACTTATAAACCTGCTGTGATCATGATTGGACAGGGCTAGCAAAGTGATAGATAGCCAGATCAATGGAACAGTTAGAGTTGAGAAATAAACCTACATGTATACGACCAATTGATATTTTAAAAGATTTGTTTATTTACTTTAGAGGGTGGGGGGATGGGGAGAGAAAGAGGGTGGGGGAAGGGGAGAGAAAGAGGTATCTTCCAGCCACTGGTGGCTGCAACCGCCCAGGCTGCTCTAAATTGAATATAGGACCTACATCCGGGTATCTCTTGTGGGTGGCAGGGACCCAAGTACTTGGGCCATTTTTTGCTGCTTTTCCAGGCACATTAGCAAGGAACTGGATCACAAGTGGTACAGCCAGAAATCTAGCCAGCTCTCCCATATGGGTTGCTGGTATCACTGAAGTGATTTAACCTGCTGTGCCAGCCCTGGTCAATTGTTTTTTGACAAAGGTGCCACAATAATTCAAGGCACCATTTTCAAATATTGTTGAAAAACTGGGTGTCAGCTTGGAAAAATGAACATGACCACCTAACATACTTCATATAAATAAATGAGAATTGTATCACAGACCTAACCAACCACATGTAAAAATGTGTGCTTTCTAGTAGAAAATGTTTAGAGAAAATCTTTATGACATTGTTAGGCAAGAAACATGAACAAATAAACAATAAAACGAGCACGATCAAGTATCTTTGCTATTTGAAGAGTAGAGTTAAAAACAGGAAAAGGCAAGCCGCATATTGGGAAAAACATCTGAAGGATGTGTGTGTGTGTGTGTGTGTGTGTGTGAGAGAGAGAGAGAGAGAGAGAGAGAGGGAGAGAGAGAGGGAGGGGGGAGAGAGAGAGAGGGAGGGAGAGAGAAGGAGAGACAGAGGGAGAGGGAGGGGGGAGAGAGGGAGAGGGAGGGGGGAGAGAGGGAGAGGGAGAGAAAGAGAGGGAGAGGGAGAGGGAGAGAGAGATTTCATATTAGGGGACCAGTTTGTGTTGGCTGCTCCACTTCAGACCCAGCTCCCTGCTAATGTGCCTGGAAAAGCAACATCAGATGATCCACATACTTGGGCTCTTGTCACCCCTTGGGAGACCAGATTGGAGATCCTGGCTCCTGGCTTTGGTCTGGCACAGATCTCATTGTTGTAGTCATTTGGAGAGTGCACCAATGGGTGGAATCTCTCTCTCTCTCTCTCTCTCTCTCTCTCTCTCTCCTGCTGTGCCTTTCCGGGGGGTGGGGGAGGACTACCTCTTCATAATAAAAGCATCACTAATCCTGAGTATTTTATTGTCTCTTGTCTTTATGACATGACATGAAGGAAACACAATGAATTTTTCGTAAACCTCCTATGGGCATCCAGAAATTCCTCATTTACTTATGTGTCTTACACAATCACTATCATTTTCTGTGAACGCTGGGACACAGAAGCGTTTGGGAGGTGATACTGTCTACTGTTGACACGAACTCCCCGATGAAATTATCTCAGAGTAGGTCTCGATAAAAGGTATGAATAGAATAATGTGCTTTTATGTACTTTTCACCACTTTAGTCATTTTCAAATGCTTTTAGAACATTCACGGTGGTGTGCAAGCATCACCACTCATAGCTCCAGAACATTCTCACTGCACCCCAAACCTCTGAATGTCTCTTTTTCATTTTTTATTATTAATTTTAAGTTGACAAAGCAAAAATGGAGAGAGAGTAATGCAATAAGTTCCCACAGACCCCTCATCCCATCTCCCCATTAACATCTTCTATTAGAATATTTGTCACAAAAAAAAGGATCCACACCCAGCTTCCCCTATTTTTTTTTTATCCCTCCCAGCCCTGTGAGCTTCTGGTTATCCAAATTTTGTGTTCTGACTGAGGTCATTTTTTTTTTTTAATTTTAGCTGTCACAAATTTGGAATATTTGAATGCTTGAATAATTGAGCTTTATGTTCTTATCCAAAACATCAGGGTCTTCTGCATAAGAGTCGGAAGTGGATGAATGCCCTTGAGTGACCCCCAAGGACGCATGCTCAGAGTGTGGGGAGAGATCTCTGCGTGTTGTTGTCGCAGCTGCACAGCCTTGCAGCGGCGACTGCTCCGGCATCTTCCCCAAGCTTGCGGCCATCTCTTCTACACAAAACCCACCATCCTCCTCCTAACAAGCTCTACCACCAGCCCATTGCAAATTCCTGCCAGTTCCTGCATCAGTCCGCATGGGGAACTTGCAGGCCATAACACCCACCTTTACTCTGGTGGGTTCAAAACACTGAGGGCGTGTATGGGAACGAATCAGGGCAGTTGCTCACAAATTCAAACAGCAGATCAACGAGGCTTTGGGAAGCCCAAGGATGAAGACATTCCAGTGAGAGGAACTTAAAAAATATTTTATTCATATAAGGTGAAGAAATTTCATGTCATTCATTTATACAGATTTATGAGCATAATGATATTTCCCACCCTTCCTTTCTCCTTCCTTTCTTATTTTTTCTTTTAATTTTTGCTATGACATAATCAGTTTATTTTACAGTCATAAGCTTAACCCTTCACCAAATAAAGAATTAAGCAATAGATAAGAATATAAATAGTCAAATTTTGAAATGTTGGCTTCGCTCATGCACATTATATTTATTGTACTCTGTGTAGTATTTACCATAAATTAGGGAAAACATATGATATTTGTCTTTTGGGGACTGGCTTCTTTCTCTACACATAATTAATGGTTTCCAGTTGCATGCATTTTGTAACAAAAGACAGGATCTCATTCTTTTTTATGGCTGAGTAGTATCCCATTGTGGGAACTTCCACGGCATGCCTAGGTGATGTCATTCCGCTGGTCTAGTTCAGGTACATCCAGACTCCACTCCACCACAGTGCCCGGTCCTGGGAGAGCCTGATTGGCCTCACTTGGTCATGCACTTGGCCAGACAAGTGGAGAAACATAATCCATTGGTCTATCAGGCCTTCAGGGAATGATGGATGGTGTGTTGCTAAGAAAAGTGGACTCCTACTGGGCACCTGGTTTTATGCCTCAAAGATTTAGCACCGAGGAGTTACAACCAAGTGTTCACAAGGCAGAGCAAGGATGAAGAAATATAAGAGACCTTCAAAAAGCTCACGGAAATGCAGACCTTGAAAAAGTCACGCATGGATTTCCAAAACTTTTTTTGCCCAAAATAAACATGCTATGCCATTTTGTATAAAGGACCTAAGCACCCACGGATTTGGGTATCTGCAGGGGTCCTGGAACCAATCCCAAACAGGTGCCAAGGAATGCCTGTGGTTGCTATTGCTATGAATCACCAATATTTCACGGTGATGAAGACCATATAAAATAGGCACTGGAGACTAGAACCATCTCCGGAGCATAAGCGATTTAATTTCAGGTTCCACAGCCTAGCATTCTCCACAGACCGGTCATAAATAACCCAGAGATGACTTCAAGTAAAAGTTTTGATTCTGCTTGTAGAAGGCTAATGAAAGCAAGGCCAAGCAGACGCACTTTCCGTCATGATTTCTTTTTGTATATTTTAGTGTGCAAACAACTCTGGCTTCATTTTCACTCCCCTGCATGATTTTTTTGCCCAGCAGCCTCTAAAGAGCTTCAGGTTGAATTGCAACATGTGCTTACAAAAGATCTATCTTCCCACATAGTGATGAATGTGGAAGAAGGCACGCTTCTCCCCTTCAAATCCATATTGCTCTATTTTTCTTCTCAGAGGCACCATGTAAAACTACTGTCACCATGACAGTGTCGATAATTATTTAATTCATGTAGAACATGCGCTGCTCGTTGAGAGGCCGGCGGTGAACAATTCGCAGCCACGACCAACAACACAAACCTCATGGGGGCAGTAACACAGCTGATTGACTGCGCTGTGGACACAGAACACGCACAGCTGTGGCAGACCAGTAGGGTAGCGCGTGGTTTAACCTCCACCTCTTGCACAGTGTTGTTCGGAAGCAGAGCCTTGAAGGCGATCAATGAAAAAGAGGCCTGTGGCAGGAAGAGAGGGGGCAGGTGCCCCAGGGAACAAGAAAAAAAGGGGGGAGAAGCCTTTGTCGAGGAGTCATTAGCTTTTATCTCATAAAGACCAGAAACTCTCTTTGGCAGATGGATATATCTTAGATGAATAAAAATGAGAAAATAAATTGCTTAATAAATTACTGAAATGGACACAGTGTTTATTAGAGACAATTTCTCAAGATATGATTTCCATCCTTAGCAAATAACAAATCAGCATTTCTGATGGCATATAGAAATCTATATGCTCTACTTTTCTTTCCAGGGAAGGACCGGTGTAGGTCTCTGTGCTCATTTTTAGTTCTGGGACAATGAACCAATAAGCTGATTAAAAAAAAAAAAAAGCCTATTGTACCCTTGTCTTGCTCCCTGAGAGTCCCACTCTTCCTCCCCACTCCTGACTTATTTCCAAGTGCCCATATATCCAGGCCACCTCCACGGGTCAAGAGCCCCCCTTGTAATAGGTGGCTCATTCCACATTCATCTTTCTCCTCAATGCTTATTACTGCAGGGCAACAGATTCATTCACTGTCCCAGGTCAGAGGTCTTTATTTTTAAGTGTTTATTTATTGATTTATTTGAAAGACACACACACAGAGAGAGAGAGAGAGAAAGAGAGATTCCATCCATCCATTCCCATCTATTAGTTTACTTCCCAGCCTACATTTGGGGCTGGGCCAGGTTTAATTGAAATAGAATAATAAATGTAAAACTAGACAGGGTCTACTAGTGCATCTTCAAAATAGTAGTTCATTTAAATATTTGACCTAAAAGAAAAGATTCTTAAATCTGGATACCAATAATACACGTGCTATCTAAGAGGGGCAATGTTCCTTCTAGAAAGGATTGAAACTAAGTACAAGCATTTGGTACAATGCTTAAGACACAGTTTGGAATACCTCCATGCCACAACAGAGTTCTGGGTTCAAGTTCAAGCTCTGCTTCTGATCCCAGCGCCCTGTGAATGCACACCTTGGGCAGGCATCAGATGATAGTTGAAGTACTTGGATCCCTGCCACCTATGTGGGAAACATGGATTGAGTTACAGCCTCCTGGCTTTGGTCCCTGCTGTTGTGAGTGCTTGGGGAGTGAGCCAGCAAATGATAGGTCTCTCTCTCTCTCTCTCTCTCTCTCTCTCACTCTCGCTTGCTCTCTCTCTCATTTTCAAATAAACTAAAAATGCATTAACTTAAAAATTTTAAAGAAAACATAACAAAAAAAGAAAGCTGGAGATTTAATACACAGTATGTCTTGTGATTAGACAAACCCTTCATGGGTAATTCATGGATAACTTCAGGTCCATCAGGGGCGATCTATTGCTATGTACCGAGTAATTCTTTCCTAGGGACAAATTAAAATTCTAACCCCAAATCGACCACCCTGTTAGTTCCCTCATATGATTTCAGTCGCATGGCATTGAGGTCTCAAAATAAACTTAATGTTCATCACATTGGGTAAGAAATACCAGGCACGCTGATCTACTAGGAGGAAGATAGGTTGCACAAAATCAAATGGCAATATATTCCTGCTGCTCTAAAAAAGAATTGCTACTCTAGAGAATACTCCCTTCCTAAATGGCTATAAAGGCCCCACGCTCCAGAAAAGTCAGAAGAAAAATTACCTCCCAGCCGGTGCATTTATTTTTATGGCTGCCGTTGATTTTCCCCTCCCAGTCCTGCCTACAACATACCCCCCAGTGCCTGTCAATCCCCAGACCTAATCCTACACCCGTTTCCTTGGTCCCAGCTGGGCAAGTCTGCTGAAATGACATGGCACGGTGTGCTTGTGCCAGACATCCAAGTCAAGAAGTAGAAAGTGAACGAGTCTATTTGTCTTTATAAGTACATTGTGAACTTTATAGTTTAATATTAAACTTGCATCATAAAAAATGGCTCATAAATGGCTAATAAAAGCCTAGTTTACAGCTTATAAAGAGCATCAGTACTTTACACAGGTTTGCTCAGGAAGATTTATGTGCAAGTTCTTTGTCTCCTGGTTAAAGATTACTTCCTTCCCCTCCCCCCCCTTCCAAAAAGCTGTTAAAAATAACTGCTGAAAAATGACCCTTTGGTTGAACTCTGCACGCTAGCAAATTTGAGGCGTCTGAGAAATGCAAACCCAATATGCCCCTTCTCATTGATGTCATAGGAAATGCCTGGGGTTCTCTAACCCGCTATGGCCACCGGGCAGGCCCAGGGTGAGTGGGAACCATGAGGTCTCCTTGGGAGGTGGAGATACATTGGCAGTCACTTTAAAACCAAGTAAGGTCTTCACAGCCCTTAGTATGAAACTGTGGGTTCATCCCCTTCCTGGCAGTATACAGAGCTTTGAGAATACCACAGAAACGCCAGGATGCCAAGCCTTAAGCCACAGAGTCGGTGGACTTGCCCCAAAGTATTTGGAGATTCCTTTAATGGGTTCTGTGAGATGGCACCGCTCTCTCTAACTGCCTCCCTCAGCGTCCCCTCTGCCTAACGCATGCCTGATATATGTGACTGCAATTCGCTCGCCCCCTCCACCCTATTTCACTTTTTATTACCCATTGCACTGCTTTATCCAGGTTTATATACTTCGTTATGTTCTCTGCTGTCACTTCTCTTATTTCATTTTTGATTTTTCTTTGAAACGCCATCGTGAGTAGCTATGTAACCACTCTCTTCCTCTTGCTTCCTTATGCTCCTCTGGGCTGCCAGAGGCCAAAGTTTTCTGTTATAGACTGACTGCTAGCTTTTAAGACATTGCCAAGGAGGCAGCTGTGCCTAGACACAGAAGTAGAAGACCTGGGTGCCTGCCTTGGTTCTTGCCACCAAATAGATTGTGATACTTTGGGGCAATTAGTTAGCTTTGGAGAGGCTCAAATGTAAAAGGAGAATGATTGAGCAGAATGGTCTCAGAGATATTTACCCACATCTTGGGATAACAACTTCTCATCTTACTATCCAAATTGTGGTTAAGACTAACTCGAATTATGACAGTCACAGAGCTCTGAATATTACTGGGATCCTTCCAAACCTACAAGGTTCTGTGACTCATCCAAGCGGGATGCAAGCACCTTGCTTTCCGCTGTATTTACTTTTTACACTCCAAGATCAAGTAATCGGGGCTTGTCCTCCCCCAAACACACCGTTATTCATGGTTTCTCAAGAGAGGCCCTTAATCATCCTTGTGAACACAAGCATTTCTGAAGGTGGGTGCCAGAGAGAGGTGAGCAAATCATCAAAAAGCACAGATTCTGCCCAGAAAATTGAGTTATGACCCCAGAAACAGCACACAGGGGAGCAGAAGAATTGCACTGGGACCTCTTGGAAGAGTCGAAACTTAAGCTATGTCTTGGACGCAGCCGTGGTTCTCTATAATGCTCACATCACACTGATTGGGTTTTAATTTTAGGGATTTGGAAAGTGAGGAGCTTGTCTTTAATAGGCACTCCAGCTCTGCCAAACACTGGTGATTAGAGGCATTTGGGCCCACCAGGGAGAAATAAGAATGTAGAACCTTCTACATCTTCATTTCATGATGTTGAAAGAAAGCCAAGCCTTACAACCAAATGCAGCAAAGAAAAAGTTAGGGTTCTACCTGGCTCATATTCTTGGTCCCCTTTAGTTTGAAGAACTCCTCCTCCCCCCCAGTAGAAACCTGTAACTCAAATAGAAATCTAGTGACCCCAGCCTCTTGACAATCGTCTAAGAGGAAAGACCTGGCCAAGGTGAAACAGGCGACAATGGCTTTTCTGTCTACGTAGCTGAAACTGAGAAGAGAAACAGAGCTTTGTTCTGTTGACCAGGAAGCTGGGAAGCAGGAGGAGACAGACTTGGATGACCTGGACCCCCAGCCTCCAAGTATCTCCAACCCTTTCATATTGGAGGAGCAAATAGCATGCCTGTTGACTTCAGCCAGGTGCATGGGTTTCTGGCACTTGGGACCAAAGATATCCTCACTAAGACAGCATGATATCGTGAGTCAGTCTTCAGAAACAAAGGCTGCCCTTCTCAATGATTTCTGATCCCCCTCTCACCTGCCAAATAAACTACCCTCCTAGAGAATCTCTCATAGCTTCCCCAAACCCCCCATGCCCTTCCGCAACTCCACATATGTGAATATTCTTGTCCCTCTGTCTAGAACTTTCTTCTCTTTTTGATCTATCTGAAACCTTTCACTCTTCCCTCAAGACTCTGCTTAAACACCACAGCCACTGTCAACCACAGGTTTGTGTGCTCCCCAGGTCATGATGATTTAAATATCCAATGAACGCTCTCAACATGGTTAGCATTAAGTTAACCCTATGAGAGGATGTATGAAGAATTAACTGGATTCCGTCATCAGGAGTTAACTTCCTCGTTGAGGCATACGATTAACTCCATGAAGCAATATAAGAGAATGTATAATCAAGTCCCTGTTTGGGCAGAACAGAAATTTAAATGCCAAAGGAATTGAGACAAAAGAGAAAAATCCATTGCAGCTGATTCTGTAAAAGATCCAACTCATGGCTTCCACGTCTTCAGCAACTGAAAGTAGTATGCTCCCATGCATTGCACTGTCCCCAGGAAATTGTTGAAATGTTCTTCCCCTGCAAGGGTGAAGTAGGAAATAAGCAGGGAAGGAGAGAAGGCACAGGATTATAAACATCCTCACCTAGGAGGAGAAAGAGCAGAAATGCAAATGAAGCTGTCAAAATTCATTTCACCTCTTTCATCAAGCAATTCCACCTCTTGGTGTTTATCCTAGAGAAATATTCTGAATGCACACAGAGTCAGCATTGTTAGTAAGAGAGAAATATTGCAAACAAGTCCATCGGAAGGAAACTGGTTGAACACACTTTATTAGAGCTCTACTGTGGAATCCTATTGCAGCTGTTAAAAGAGAATGGTGTGTGTTTTTTTTTTTTATGTACTGTCATGGTGAGACCATCAAAATCTATTATTAAACAGAATAAACAGCAAGTTTGGGAAACATCCCAATGGCACGATCAAGTTCGTATAAAATTCACAAGCAGAAAATACTATGGCTCTGTATAATCACTCACTGATTCCTTCATTCAGAAAATATCTGTTGCACTCCCAGGATATGCCAGGCCATGTTTCAAGTGCTACAGCATCCACAACAACCAAATAGTAAAATTCCCTGCCCTCCTAGGCATTTGAGTATAGCAGGAAGACAGACACAGAGCCAGTACGTAAGTAAGGGATGCATTTCTTCATAGGATGGTAAGAGGCTCGGGGGAAAATGAGTCATGGAGATTAAAAAGGAGTGACTGTGAAAAGGTCATGGCTGCTTTGAATGGAGAAAGGTGATCAGAAGCAGGAGAGACCAGAAGGAAAGGGAATGGAAGGTCACCTTGACAACTGGAAAAAACAAACATCCCAGGCCAAGGGCACAGTGAGTGAGAAGGGGCAAACTGGGTGTCAGGGGAAGTAGAGGGGTGGCAGACACAGAAGTAGTGGGGGACACATCACAGGCAGTTTTGAGGGCCATCTGGAAGACTTCAGCTTTTTTTTTTTTTTTTTTTTTTTTTTGAGAGAGACAGAGAGACAGCGATAGAGAGTCCCATCTGTTGGTTCATTCTTCAAATGCCTACAATGGCTGGTGCTGGGCCAAGGTGAAACCGGGAACTTAATCCAGGTCTCTCATATGGGTGGCAGGGGCCCCATCTCTTGAGCCACCATCTATAGCATCCCAGGGTGTGCGTTAGTGAGGTGCTGCAGTAGGGATGTCGGGCCAGGCATCCAACCCAGCTTCCTCTGAGGTGGATTGCAGGCATTTTAAACACTTAGCTCAATGCCAGTACCAGGTCTTCAGCTTCTGCCCCTGGGTGGAACAACAAGCCACAGCAGTGTTGGGCAGACAGGAAGTGATCCAGGGTTCTTAGTGGGGGGCAGAAGCAGAGCAGCCGGAGGACCAGAAATCCCTCTCATTCTGTGAAACACATCCCCTCTCACTGGGAAGCTAGTGCCAGGCCTCTGAGGATGGAGACTAGAAGAACCTCCTGAGAGTGGAAAGATCTAGAAAGGACGTCCCACCTCCCCAACTCTCCACCTGAAATACCTCAGGCTGGGTTGAAGAAAGGAGAAAGGGGTTTCCCAATGGGCAGCCACGTCGAACCCTAGCAGGCCATCTAAGGAAGCAACAGAAACCTGCAGAGGCAGCTGGGTGGCCTGGACCTTGGCCTCCCAGAGCTGAGCGGAGGGCAGCAAAGAGAGTCAGCATTTAGGAAGAGCGTGAAGGCAGGGACAAAGGGCATCTGAGAAGTCAATGTGAGGACCAATGACCAATACCCCCAGGACAGCTGCTATGCATTGCATACATCTCACCATCCCCAAAATGTCTGAAATCGAATTTTCTGCCAGATTGACAGAGCTGGGGATTGGAATCGATACTACACTGAGAGGTGAGAAACAAAATGCATGGAATTTCTTGCACGTGGGAGTCTGCGTGTTAGATTTTACACACATCTGAGAAGAAAGTCCAAGTCCAAAAGTAGAACAGAACACAATCCCGACTGAAAACAGAGAACCCATCTGGACTGGGCAGGGGGCTCCAGTGTGTCCCGTGAAATGGTCTCTCCAGTTTTTCTGCTGTGAGTTCCGTGTTGACCATTTTCCCACAAACATATAAGGAGTCTTCAAAGAGTTCACAGAAAGTGCGCGTTATGAAAAAACCATGCACGTATTGCAAAAAAAAAAAATTTGCACTAAAGTAAATGCATCCTTTAACAACATTTCCCTGAACATTTGTTAAAGAATTATTTATTTATTTGAAAGGCAGAGTTACAGATGGAGAGAGAGAGAGAGAGACAGAGACAGAGAGACAGAGAGGAAGAGAGAGAGAGGTCTTCCTTCAACTGATTCGTTTCCCAAATGACCACAATGGTTGGGCCAGTGCCAGGCTGTAAGCCAGGAGCATGGAACACCATCTAGGTTGCCCACATGGGTAGCTGTGACCCAAGCACTTGAACTAGTGCTCATATGGGGTGCTGACTTAACCTACTGGGCCACAACACCAGCCCCCTCCATGAACTTTTGAGTTTTCCTCATACATTTGTCAAGTATTTGTATAATTAGCACGTTTGTCTATCTTCACCTCACATTGGAGCCTAGGAGTTGGAAAATGTTGGTAAACATCCTTTTTGTCATCTGTCATTGTCCTTTTGCTAAACAGACTTTATTGCCTACAATACCAAGAGATTTCTCCTGACAAGAAGTACAAATTCATTTTTCTTGTATATGAAACTGTATTTTAAACACACCTGGAACAATAGCACCATAAAAAACATCATTGAAGCCACTTGCCAAGTGAGCCATCCTTGTGCAAACACCCACCTCCAACACATCTAACCTGAAAGACACATCTGCTTTGCACAGTGCATTATATCCACATACACGACGCTTCCAGACACAGAGACCTTGCTTCCTTGCAGCTCTCCGGTCACACCATCGTGTTCTGGAGACAGCCAGTCTTGAACAGGGAGAGCAAGACCCCCAGTCTTATTGTGGATGGTTTGCTGCAGGTGTGGAATCAATGGCATACAAGTCACTTCAAGGGCAGAAGAGCTGTCTCCAAGAGTCTGCCTTGTTCCACACAGGCAAAAAACCTGTGATTCCCTTGGGCCATTCAAAGAGATAGTGATCAAGAAACTCAGTCTCACAGAGTCCCCATGGATGATTCCACAGTCCTCAGTGTGCCCAAAAGATCCCAGAGAATCCCCACACGCTCAGAGACCCAACCTGCAACACGACTTTGCTACAATCCACCAAAACTCTCAGAGCCTCCATCAGCATCCATAAGGCAGACTCGTGGGTACCCTCCCTTGTCTTCTGGGATCCGTAGTTAGCTCTGCAACCTGCTCAGGCTCAGAAAACCATGTGTAGACTCTAATCTTCGAAGCTGCTTTGTGCCAGCCTTGACCTTAATCATGTTTTCTTAAGGGGACTCTTTCAAGTGGCTCAAAAAAAAATAGGACCAGGTGTTACAAATACCTGGGTATCCTGCTGGCTGAGGAATCTGTTTACCACAATGCTCTTCCAAGAGGGACTCAGACCCATTCTCAGCCCCAAAGAGAGTAAGCAGACCAATGTTCCCCACCTTGGCTTCTGACGTGCACCTGCCACCCCAGGTTCCAGAAAACCCTTCCTCGCCATATTCTTTCTCCCAACAAATCTTTTTCCTGTGCTTAAGCCATTCCAATGACTAATCAATTCAGCCTCTTTGGAAGTAACTGCTATCATAATGTGACCGTGGCAAGGGTTAAAACTTTCCTACCAGAGGTAGCAAATCTAAAATAGGCAGGGGAGCTGGTCTTGGTTCCAGGAACTGCCACTGACCGGCTGGTATCACTAAGGTCTCTGGGGCTTGTTACTTCCATTGGTCCAAAGGGGCTTAATTGGAGGAAGTAATTTCTGAGGGCCTAATTAAGCTCTCCAATTTTAGAATATCTATTATCTGTGGAAGTCCCAGAAAATTCGCACTGCTGCTTATTCCTTTGTTCACTTATTCATTTGTTTCTTTGGTCGGTTGGACTCCAAGGCCACTGGGCTTCCCTTCCTGGGAAATTTCTACGATCAACTGCTAATAGCAAATAAAGACATCCACCAGCTGAAAAATCAGAGCACAGCTTATATACACGCGATCTACTCTATGACTGCTCCGCAGAACCAACACCCATGGTGCCCTGGAAGTGTTTCTTTTTCTATCCCACTAAGTGACGCCATACAGCTGGCAAGACACTTGCAACCCAGCTGACTGGCCATCAGGTTCAGTACTCAGCAAAGGGCCTTGGACGCCCAATGTTCTGACTGTCGCCTTTCCTTGCTCCATGCAGTCCCCTGCCTTCTTCTTCCTTCCACGTCTCCTGAACGTTCATGGCCAAGTCATCTTTCCCCAAGCCCTCGCTCATCACTCGTCCTGAGCACGCATTGGACCTCACCACATCCAATCTGCAGAACTGTGTCTTACGCACAGTTTCCATCGGACCTCTTGATTTCTTCTTGGTCATTCCAAGGATCCACCCAACCACTCAAGCCTCAGCTCCAAGGATGCTGCTCAGCCAGGGCCTCGGGGAGTCCGATCAGGCCTGCTGTAAGAGGGGTGTGGAGTTACTGGCCATCAAGAGGATTTGACTTCTTTTCTTGACTTCGCTTGAGTTTCCTCTTAGAAAATTGGAGTTCAGCGGTTTTAGACTCGTTATCATTTACAACTGAGGCCAAAAACACCAGTGAGTGAAAGTGATAATGATGATGAAGAAGAAGGGAGTTGGGAAGGAAGAATGGTTGGATGCCATTGGCAAATCCTAGGAAGTGGCAAAGATCCACAGATTGACCCTGTGACCCCCGAGACAGACGGGGCAGCTGAAATCTGTTAAATTGACTGCAATTTGAGATCAGTCATTGAATAGAAAATGATTTTGATAAAATTAATTCGATCTGAAATCCAACTCTGAAAGCTGTTAGAATGATTCCCTTGGCTAGTGGATCGGGCTTTTGCAGGGAAAGGCAACTTTGCTATTACCCAGTGGGGGTGTCCCTCAAGAGTTCTGACTGGGGCTCTGTGGCTGAGCCAAGACATCTGGCAATTTCGAAAATTGAACTTGATCTTTAACAAATCTAGACACCAACGTGAAGAACATAAAACCACTCTTCAGAATGAGCCTTAATGGGCTGCTTTGCCTTCCAGAAACATTTTCTAATGAGCCTTCGGACACGGAGCAATTCCAATTTGTGATGCATTTGAGGCAAAACCAAGAGGAGAAATTGCATTTGCTTTTCCCCACCGGGTTGTTAAAGGCCCCGGGCTGACAGGCTTCATAGGCTCCATTGTGGGCAGCACTCTCCCTGGGAGCTGGCACCAGTAAGGCTTGAGTACAATGGAGCCCTTCAGAACCCTGGTGGAACAGCAGTCCGCACACAGCCTGAGCAGCAACTGGAGCTGGAGGCTCTGACGGTGCCAGGCACTGGACTGAAAACAGGAAGAGGCAGAAAGGACACAGAGATGAGAAAGACACAGCACACACAGGCCAAGAGCGGGTGGTCCATGCTGCTGTCTGAAATCCAGCCCTCTGGTCACCCCAAGTTCACTTCTGCATAACAAGGCTTTATCCAAGTTGAGAAGTGGGCCTCTGAACTTGCAGATGCCACACTCTCCCCTAACTCTCCTTCACTTCTCTGACGATGAGCAGCCAGACACAGAAAGTTCTACATCAAATGCTCTCTCTCAAGGGTAGAGTAGGCTAAAACAGTGATTACTGGAAATTAGTTAGCATGAGAGAAGAAAGGTGACTAGCAGTGGGGGCAGAATGTGCCCAGTGTTCTACAGCTCTGTAGAATGACTGTAATTTACAATAATCTATTCTGCTGGCATATATTTTCAAATTTTTATTGATTGATTGATTACACATTTAATTCAAAAGGTAGAGAGAGAGAGGAGAGAGAGAGAGAGAGAGATCTCTTTTCTGCTGATTCAACCCTCAATTGCCCATTAGCAGTCAGGGCTGGGCCAGACCAAAGACAGCAGCTGGGAACTCAAGCCAGGGCTCCCATATGGATGGCGGGAATCCAAGTTCTTGTGTCATCACCTCTACCTCCTAGGGTATGCATTAGCAGGAATTGGAGTTGAGAGTGGAGCTGGGACTCAAACACAGGCACTGTTATATGGGATGCATGCATTCCAAAAGGCATCTTAGTGACAATACCAGACAGCTGCCTCTACACTGGTGGTTCATGAAGAACTGCAATATAAGAGCTCGTGAGAAATGGCTAAAATTCTGATGTAATCAGTACACATTATTATAAGCATTGAAATATAGCAGCATACCCCATAAATTCATGAAATTCTGTGTCCAGTAAAGAGAAAACACTTTTTAAATTTTTTTAAAATAAAGTAAGTAAGAAAAATAAAATACGGCCGGTGCCGTGGCTCACTAGGCTAATCCTCCGCCTTGCAGCGCCGGCACATCGGGTTCTAGTCCCAGTCGGGGCGCCGATCCTGTCCCGGTTGCCCCTCTTCCAGGCCAGCTCTCTGCTGTGGCCAGGGAGTGCAGTGGAGGATGGCCCAAGTGCTTGGGCCCTGCACCCCATGGGAGACCAGGATAAGTACCTGGCTCCTGCCATCAGATCAGCACGGTGCACCGGCCGCAGCGCGCCTACCATGGCAGCCATTGGAGGGTGAACCAACGGCAAAAGGAAGACCTTTCTCTCTGTCTCTCTCTCACTGTCCACTCTGCCTGTCAAAAAAAAAAGAAAATACGCAAACTGGTACTTGCCTGGGTCTCTCCAGGACTTGGTCCCTGATGTGTATTTGATGCCCATGTCACTCATGCACCCGTTGGCACCAATGTTTTAACAGTTTAGTCCTATGCAGATATTAGTGTCAATTTAGACTGCTCAGAGCAGACTGTAAGCCTGCTCTCTGGGCATTTACATGAGTCCCCAAACCTTAGAAGCACTCACCATTTGATGAAGTGAATTTAACATCACATACAAATTGTAAATCTATTCTTCTTTAGTTGTCCAATTATTTCAACAGTTAGGAGCTCACCCCTGGCCCTGGCCTGGTCAATGGAGCAACCCTGAGAGATAGATCAAGCCAAAGAGCCAAGTTCAAGGACAGAGAATTCTTAAGCCTTATGCATTGTAGGCCAGGAGAACATCCCACTCTGTTTGGCACATCTGGGCTGAGGGCTAGCCTGGGGTATTCCATGATACAATTTAGGAAAGGTACCCTCAGGACAATGGAGCTCCAAGGGCAGACAGCTGGGGAATCCTTGGTTCTGTGAGCATCCTTACAATAGACATGATCCCATAGCAGGTGCAGGCCTTGGCAAACACAATCGGGGCTGAACCTCATCCCTCAGCCAGTTACCCTGTACAGGGACGCAGCCTGTCTAATGATACAGTGGTGCCATGGTACAGTTGGTTCAATGGTCCAGCGGTTTTGTTTAAAGGACCAATGCTGTTCTCAGCCCCTCCCAGACTCTCTTGGCCAGAACCCCTACTTGCCTATTTATGATCTTTCCTGGGCATCTCTGCCTGGATCATCCCTAGAAAACAGCATCACCTTTGGGCTAGTCCCCCCTGAGATGCTAATATTCAGAATCCTGGAAAGATTGTTAACAATTGCCCACGACTGACACGTAAGAGTGGGTTAAAAATATTCCTCTGCACCCAGACTGTTGAATGGCAACCCATGCACCCCTCCAACCTTCATTGTATAAGCTTCAGAGTTTCTGATAATCTTTGGTGCCTCAATTGGTTCCCCTATAAAACAAGATTAGTAACATTAATCGTGCAATGTTGTTGTGAGGATTAACTAAGTCAGCAGGCCAAAAGCATTTAGAGCAGTAGCCATTCATGTAATATTTAGCACTTGTTCTGTATTCAACATTAACTATTATTATTATTATTATCCATTCAATGAAAGACATGTTATAATGGGATACTTACAGTCCAAACTCTCCTACTGGGTGTCATCAACATCTCTTTGTGGTTGAAAATTATTTGAAGGGACAGCGTTGTGGCATAATGGGGCAAGCCATTGCCTGTGACACTGGCATCCACTATCAGAGGATTGGTTCAGGAGTTCGAGTCCTAACTGCTCTGCTTCCAATTCAGCTCCATCCATGCTAATTGCAGCTGAGAAGGCAGTGGATGATGGCTGAAGCCTTGGGCCCCTACTACCTACGTGGGAGACCCAGATGAAGTTCCAGGCCCCTGGATTTGGCCCAACCCAGCCCCGGCCATTGCAGTCATTTGGGGCATGAATCAGTAGATGAATGATCTCTCTGTGTGTGCATGTGTGTGTGTGTGTCTCCTTATCTCTCCGTCACTCTACCTTTCAAATTAGCAAATACATTTTTATTCACATTTTGAAATAAGGCTTTAAGAAGCCACAAAATAAATCCTAAGCAAAGGAGGTGTAAGTGCTTTTTTTGTTTTGTTTTGGAGAAACCCAAATATTCCAATTTTATTCATCCACAACATGTATTAACCATTAACTGAAAAAAAAAAAATTGGAGTCATCTGAAAATACACAGATACAGGGTGCTCTTGGCAGAGTATATAAATGTAGAAGCTATGGAATCAGGCTGATCTAGGTTAGAACCCTGACTGATATTGGTTTTCCGCTTTGCCCCTTGGGCAAGGAAGTTGACTACAAGGAGCCTCGGTTTCCCCATTTAAGATGTGAGGTTAATGACAGGATCATTTTATATGGCTAGCTCAGAGGGTTAACATACAGATAACATGTGTAAAGATAGAACTTAGCAAGCACTTAGTAAATATTACTTGCTAGTTTATCACCACGAATACTCGGACATTTTTAAACAACCAAAAAAGCACCTAGGATTTGTCCATTTATTCCTTTTTCATTTTCCCCATGAATTATATAAGCTTAGTTATGGCTTTGATTATATTTTCCAAAGTAGTAGTAAAGGCACAGCATTTACACAATGACACAAGGTTCATTAGCACTTGGGTAACTCAGAGACAACAGTGTCACCGGTTTTAGAACAGAGTTCATCTCTGTGGTCCATCAGGGTTACGCTGCCACTGTGACTCCGCAGACAAGTGTTTAAAAATTGGTCCTCAGCCAGCGACGTCAGAACCGCCACAGGCAGTTTTAACACAAGGAGAGCACCTAGTCCAATGGCCATGTCCCAGAACTTCTGATCTGGAAAGTTTAAGGTAGGGTCTAGGAATTTCTATTTTCTTTTCTTTTTTTTTTATTTTTAAAGATGTATTTATTTATTTGAAAGCCAGAGTTACAGAGAGAGAGAGAGAAAAAGTCAGAGAGAAAGACAGGAAGAGAGATCTTCCATGTGCTGGTTCACTCCCCAATTGGTTGCAGCGGCAGGAGCTGTGCTAATCCGAAGCCAGGAGCCAGGAGCTTCTTCCGGGTCTCGCACGCGGGTGCAGGGATCCAAGCACTTGGGCCATCTTCCACTGCTTTCCCAGGCCACAACAGAGAGCTGGATCAGAAGTGGAGCAGCTGGGTCTCGAACCGGTGCCCATATGGGATGCCGACACTGCAGGTGGTGGCTTTACCCGCTACGCCACAACGCCAGCCCCCAGAGAATTTCTCAACCACCCATTCACCTGGGCGAGACTCTTGCCTGTCATATAATAGAACTCCAGGCCTAACTATTGAGTAGCAATCGAATTTTAATTCTTCAACCCTGTCTTCCACTTCGCCCTGAACTTGTAGATATAAAAAATTCCTCCGGTTATCAGCTCCTCTAGAAGACGGCGAGTAGAAATGTTTGCACCTCCAGCTTTTGCCAACTCTGCAGACTTCAACACATAATCTCTGTCAACACGAACAAATCTCTCCACCCCAACTTTTTTTTTCCCCCTCTGGTGATACCAGGCAACAGAATCCAACATGATGACCTTGAAAGGTGAAAGCTTAGTCATCCAACTTCTCAAAGTCCACCATTTCTTGACTCACATTTTTAGAAGCTTCCTTGTCAAAGGTGAGCTTCCTCCAGCCAGTAAGAATGACTCTGGAAAAGTCTCTGGTTTCAAGATTTCTTTAGAGCACTGTCAGTTTCCCTGCTGGCGCCCAGAATACAGATGGATTTGTTCTGCACCTTGCAGTCCTCCCGAAGCTCCAGCAGCTCCTCTGCCTTGGCCGTGCTGGCGGGATTCCCTGGGGCCCCGCATCCTGACGCAACAGCAAGAGCAGGGCGGCCACCAGCACAGTCACCGCTGTGCCCAGTGCCACGGGCCCCCGCTGCCAGGCAGCCCTCCTTGCTGAGGCTACCCCCTCAGTGGCAGTCATTCTTAGCTGGGACTGGAGCTATGCATAAATGGGGGGAGGGGCAGTAACAGGTGTATATCGTTATGGGCGTGTTCATAGATACATAAATGGGACCATATTGCACATGTGTGACAAGCTCCTTCAATACTCCTTGTACCACACTCACCTTTGTTTTAAGGTGTGTAATAACTACACAAGACAATACAAGGAGACTCCAAACAGTTCATAGAAAAACACAACTAGAAGATACGTTTATTTTGATGCCCAAACTTTATGAAATCCTTACCTAGTTTTTAAATTATATGCATTTTCACGAATGCTTTTTTAAATAGATTTTATTTATTTATTTATTTGAGAGGCAGAGTTATAGAAAGAGACAGGAAGAGAGGTCTTCCATCCACTGGTTCACTCCCCAAATGGCCACAATGGCTGGAGCTGGGCAAGTCAGAAGCCAGGAGCCAGGAGCTTCTTCTGGGCCTCCCATGTGGGTGCAGGGGCCCAAGGACTTGGGCCATCTCCTACTGCTTTTCCAGGCCATAGCAGAGAGCTGGATCAGAAGAGGAGCAGCCAGGACATGAATCAGTGACAATTTGGGATGCTGGTTCCACAGGCAGAGGCTTAGCCTACTACACCACAGCTGGCGAATTCATACACTTTTTAAAGCCCGTTTTATGTGTGGGTTTCAATAATTTTACCAAAATAGATGTGTATTTCCATCCCATCTTCCAAGAACCTGTTGATGTCATGAGTTGCCAGCTATTCTCCCTCTTCTTTCTACATCTCTGCACAAACTCTCGCCCTTTTGTCATCTTACACATCTCAGCTCCCTTCTCTTTCCAAACTCTCAGGGCAAAAGTACAAGAAAAACAAAGCACTCATATTGGCCATGAAAGCCTTGCACTTGATTTTCCCCCCTGAAGAAAGTCAAGCTGTGCCCTCTGGATGCCATTGGGATGGGGAAATGGAGGCATGCCAGCCTGAAATGGGACATTTCAGGAGTTTTAAACGGGATTATGCAGGGGGCCGGCGCGGAGTCATTGTGAGCTAAGCCTCTGCCTACAGCGCCCGCATTTCATATGGGAGTCGGTTTGAGTCTCTGCTGCTCCTCTTCCCATCCAGCTCCCTGTTTATGGCCTGGGAAAGCAGTGGAGGATGGCCCAAGTCCTTGGGCCCCAGCACCCAAGTGGGAGACCTGGGAGAAGCTCCTGGCTCCTGACTTTGGATCGGCTCAGCTCTGGCCATTGCAGCTGTCTGGGGAGTGAACCAGCAGGTGGAAGACCTCTCTCTCTCTCTCTCTCTCTCTGTCTCTCTGTAACTCTGCCTCTTGAATAAATAAATAAATCTTAAAAAATAAAACTGATATTATGCAGATGTGAGAACCTGATGGTGCAATCAATAAACCTTGATTCTTCTTCCTGAGCTGTGATGCTGTGTGGAAGGTTGCAAATCAGTTTTTTTTGTTTTGTTTTGTTTTTGTTTTTTTCTGAAACTCCTTGAGCATTGACCAGTGAGTAAAACTTTCCTGTGTGTGGTGTGACTTTCCAGTCTGGCTTCTCTCTTCCATCCTATCCTTACTGCTCTGTATCTTGCTGATGGCAAATCAATGACGCCTTTTTTTTTTTCCTGAAACAGCCTGCAGTTGGTATTTTACTACCGACCACGAGGGCCCCTGCCTTTTAATTACTCCTGCTGAGCCCAGCACTATATATAACGCTAATGTTTCTGGGACTGCCAGCAATTAAAACCAAAAATAAAGAACACATTACAAGCTGCAAGGCCAGCTAGGCTTGGGCAATGCTACCAGTGGATAGGAGGCTTTTTGGTTTTCAATTGCTCGAGTTTCTTGCAAGCTCTGCCCAATGTAAACACCGGACAAACAGCTGTTTGCCGGGGGGCTGGAGCAGAGCACCTGGACTGCGCTCTCTTTGCCAATGTTCCTGGCTCTGGGGCTCAGGAAACTGCTATTCTTGTGCCTCAGTTTCTTTCTGCAACAGGGAGATGTTCAAAAAGAAAACTAACTGGACGCACTGTGTTTAGGAACACGGTGCTGTCAGCTGTGTGTTGGAGCCAGATTCAGTGACGTTTGCTCTTGTCTTGGTTCGTAGCTTGCATAGACTAGGGAAAGAGCTGTTTTGCTGTCTACTTACTGAGGTTAGTACCACGGATTCCCTGTCACTCTGGAAGGGCAATTATCAAACTGCATTGTAGAGCTCTCTTTGAAGACAATCTTGGAAATCGAACGTTTTTTTTTTTTTTTTTGCTCCCGCTGTAAAGGAAGTCCTTGTGTAGCATGGGCATCAAAGAGTTGGTTGATCTCATGACAGCTTCAAGCTGTGAGAAGCAACAGTCCAGGTGGGCCAGGAAGGAAAGGATCCTAAGTCGCATCCAGCTCCTGCTCCTTACTGCACCCTCCACGGAGCTCGGATCTTTGCTGGACCCAATAAAAGGATCAAAGGGTCTGACGCTGTAAATGCATCTGATGTGTGGAGGCGCTTCATGAGGGACATGGAATGAAAAGATAAATTGGGGAGGGGGGCATTCATTTACCGTTGCAATGAAGATGCCAGTTAAAATGCCCCAGGTCCATATCGAAGCAACAGGGTTCAATGCCTGGCTCCAGCTTCCTGCTAATACAGACCGGGGGGGAGGAGGGGGGCAGTGGCAATGACTCAAAAAGCTGGGTCCCTGCCATCCATTGCAAAGACTTGAATTAAATGTGCAGCTCCTGGCTTCCTTGGGGTCCAAATCCAGCCACTGCAGACATTGGGGAATGAACTAGTGCATGAACTCTCTCTCTCTCTCTCTCTCTCTCTCTCTCTCTCTCTCCTCCCCTCCAAAATTCAATCAATAAATAGTCTTTAAAAAGATAAGCTTATTGTAATATGAAAAGTTTCTGAAAGCCATGCATAATTTCTATTTATTTATTTATTTTCGGCTAACAGATCTTTCACAAACATTACACAGTTCTCTCCTATTTAGGCACAGTGTTTCTAGAAAGGTGTCGCCAGCCAAAGGCTAGGGGTGACTCTCCTGTTGAAGATGCAGGATACCTCCTTCCAGGTTCTTTCCAGCACCGAGAGCAATGTGAACTTGAGCCGAGCCTCCACTCTGCCCCAGCTCAGAGCAGCCTCCTTGCTGTGACTATACAAGGGGAGAGAGGATGGGCACAGGTAAGCACAGAGGCGGGGCTCAGCACCTGCCTCCCCCCGAAGATGGCTGCTGAGTGGCTGTGGTCACACTCGCCGCCGGGTCTTACCACCAAGAACCGCGAGATGTCAGAGTTCCAATACTCCAGGGCAAATCCACAGGCAGTTGTCTCTACCCTGGGGGTGTTAGCAGTTTTGCTGAAGGTCAAAGCATGGCTCTTAAGAACAACCAGTAACGAGCCTGGCAGGAGCCTGAGGAGGACGGAACTAAAGCAGACTCAGGAATGTCATTGTTGTTTCCTGCTCTGGCCATTCAGTCCATGCTCAGCCCTAAGCCAGAATGTCTGCACAGGGAACAAAGCTGATTATCCCAACAGTGGCTTTCTTCTCTAGCCTGCAGGTAAACAGGGACAAAGCTGGGCCAGGCTACTAGGGGAAGCAACACTCAAGGACAGGAGCCAAGAAAACCCCGGGCTGCATTGTCCACTTGTTTCTATTGCCCGGTGTCGCCTCTTACGGTTCCATTTACAAAGAGAGAGCCCACGAGTGGCTTTTGGTTCTAGGAGAAGTGCCAGTCAGCCTCATTCATTAAACTTGAGAAGCATCACACTAACTGCCAACAAGCCAAAAGAAAAAAAAAAAAAGTACTAGCTTTCTCTTTCAACTCCAATGCAATTCACGCTTCCCCGACACCTGTTCAAAGCCATGGGCTCCAATCTCCCCTGCTCTGGTGCAGGGCTGGGGGGAGGGCTAGGGGCAGCCTGTGGTCAGCAGCCCAGCCCAGCTGTCTGGCACAGCCCCGCTGGAAGATCAGGCTCCATTGCTTCTCCATCTCTTCTCAAGCCCCATCCATCAACAGCCGTTTTACCCCCTGTCAGGTTGCTGGCCCCCACCTCCGCCCCCAGCCCACCCTCTCGCTGGCCTGCTTTCCTTGGACAAATGTTTTCTTTCTCGCATGGATGAAGGACTTGGCATTGCAGCGCTGGATTGAACACCGCAGCCTTGGATGCTTAACGGGCAATCATTTTTCTCTTGGAGATGCGGAGTGGAGTTGGTTCAGGTTCCCACCCACGTCTCGAGGTCTGAGAGGCGTGTTGCAAAACACCAGGCAGGTGAGAGCAGAAGAATTCGTCACTGGAGCGGAGGGAGTTCACAGGAGGTGCCCATGCAGACGCCTTTGGAGCCAGATGTGGGCGCATCACACACGTGAGGAAAGCCTTCCTTTGTAAAAGTAACAGGGGCGCCAGCATTGTGGCACAACGGGTTAAAGCCCTGGTCTGAAGCGCCGGCATCCCATACGGGCGCTGGTTCCAGTCCCGGCTGCTCCACTTCCAAACCAGCTCTCTGCTATGGCCTGGGAAAGCAGTAGAAGGTGGCCCAAGTTCTTTGGCCCCTGCACCTGCATGGGAGACCCAGAAGAAGCTCCTGGCTTCGGATTGATGCAGCTCTGGCCGATGCGGCCAATTGAGGAGTGAACCAGCAGATGGAGGACCTCTCTCTCACTCTCTCTGTCTCTACCTCTCTCTATAACTCTGTCTTTCAAATAAATAAAATAAATCTTAAAAAAAAAAAGTAACAGGGAACAGCATTGCCCAGGAGAAGTGGACAACGCATGCACCTCCAAAGGGCATTCCAGTTCAGACTGAAAACTAATTGCTATCCAAAAAATAAAAAATAAATATAAAGAAAGAAAAATGCCCTTTCCTGACCCCAGCACAGGCTGCAGCAGTTTTCGGTTCCTGGATGGTAATAAGCACATAGCTTAGAATACCCATCTGTTGATTGTAGTTCTGCCCCTCGCTAGCAGCTTTGACCCTGGAAACATCATGTCACCTTCTAAGCCCTCAGTTCCCAGCTCATTGTCATGGGGCACTGCTGGGAGGTACAGGGACTGCTCCACCATGAGTCTAGCCCGATGCCTGGTTTACACAGGAGCTCACCAGCACTTGATCCCTTGGCACTGAAGCCTCCTACAAATCTCACTTCCATGTGGCTGATGGCAGTCACTGGAGACCCATCACCTAGCAAGCAAGGCTAAGCAACCTCTCTGGAAGGCTTGGAGGAGTAGGAAGTTGGAAATCTGAAGACGGTTGGTGCAGGAGCCTTGCTGGAGAAAAATGCATTGTCAAGAAGAGATCGAGGCTGGTGCGGTGGCACACTAGGTTAATCCTCCATCTGCGGTGCCTGCATCCCATATGGGCACTGGGTTCTAGTCCCAGCTACTCCTCTTCCGGTCCAGCTCTCTGCTGTGGCCCAGAAGGGCAGTGGAGGATGCCCCAAATGCTTGGGCCCCTGCACCCACGTGGGAGACCAGGAAAGAAGCTCCTGGCTCCTGGCTTCAGATCAGTGTAGCTCCAGCCATTGTGGCCATTTGGGGGGTGAACCAACGGAAGGAAGACCTTTCTCTCTGTCTCTCTTTCTCTCTCATTGTCTGTAACTCTACCTGTCAAATAAAAAAAAGAGATTTTGCAAATAGGGGCCCACATTATGTCATCTATCCATTCACAGTTCCGTGGTGTGATCCATCCATTCACAAACTCTTGTTGTATCTGCAAGGTGTCAGGCATTGTCAATGTCCTTTAGCTTCTCTTTCTTACAAAAGGATTTGTTTATCTATTTAGGAGAGAGAGAGAGAGAGAGAGAGGAGAGAGATTTTGCATCTATCAGTTCACTCTCCAAATGGCTACAAGAGCCAAGACTGGACCAGGTCAAAACCAGGAGCCAGGAACTCCATCTGGGTCTCCCACATAGGTGGCAGGGGCCCAAGCACTTGGACCATCTTCTGCTGCTTTCCCAGGTGCATTAGCAGGGAGCTGGATCGGATGCAGGGCAGCTTGGGCTGAAACTAGCCCTCTGATATGGGATACCAGCATTGCAAGCTGGGATTTTGCTGCAACACTGGCCGGTATCCTTTAACCTGCAGTGCCAGAGTTTCTTGCAAAATCCATACTGATGTTCTGACTTCACCCAGATCGCAGTAGAAGGAACCCTTTTCCTTTATCATGCATAAAGATTGATCAGATGACTTTTTAAATCATCCAGTCACTCATTGTGCATCTGTTTAGAAATGTCCTTTGTCCAATATCCCCTCCCAGCAACCGCACAGGAGCCTGAACTGCAATTTTTTCTCTAACACATCCATCAACATTTACACGTGTGTGCCACTTAAAACCACAGCTGGTTTCCAGCACTCACACTGTAATTCCCCAATTAACAAGGCTTAAAGAAAAATTATTCTAGGGTGGACCAGGAATTATGCAAGCCACAGATATAACAGTGATTATACCTGGCCCTTCCGGGTAGTTCTCACCTCAGCCACAGGAATCACTCACAAATGCTAATTAGTCCCATTCATTCGCAGCTGCCCCCTGTGCAATATGGCAGTCAGTGGAAACCAGAAGAGAAGCCCGGAGCCACTTTTTCCATTGCACAGGAAGGTCAGTGGCTCAGAGCCCAGCCTTGTACCATGTGGTGTAGCCGAGAAGTAAACCGCGGATACAGTTGTTTCTGGGAAAGGTTGCAGGTGCCAAGGGGCAAAGAACAGAATAATGACTCAAGGCTCCCAAAGATCCGTAAAGAGGCAGGGAAATTGGAACAGCCTTTACAGGAAGGCGCTATCCAATCTATTTGCCTACACCTGCTTTACCTTCCTTGCACCTCTTGATATGAAAACCAACTACAGACCTGAAATATTTGAGGGGATGTGTTGTGGCCCAGCAGGTTGAACCTCTGCCTGCAATGTTGGCATCCCATATCGGAGCAGCAGCTTGAAAAAAGATGTCAGGTTTGCTGTGACCCACAAGCTGGGCCCTTCAACATAACTGGAGCCATCATGGGCCTCTAGTGGGGACAAGGAGCTGAAATCAAGGAAACATAGCAGCCACCAAAGTTTCTCCCTGTTCTTGCTCTACACCTGCTCGCCAGTGTCCCCTACTAGCTGATCCCAGTTAGAAGCTGGGCGTTAAGGCATGCCTGGGAAACACCATTTTGTTCCACACTACAGAGTGAGAGAGGGATGGGCCACGGATCTGACAGCAAATAAGCGAATGACTGGCACAGGGGCCACTAGCCACAGCCCATCCAGGGAGACATGAAGAGGCCAAAGAGAGAGACAGGGTAAGATCCGGTCCTCAATGTCACAACTCAAAGCCTAACTCTGAGAACTGCATTTGGTCTGATGAAAGCTAAGAATCTGATACATTCAAAATCCTAGGAACCCTCAAGCTGATGAGACATTTGAGAAAGCTTGAATGTTATTTCCCCAAATCCAACTTTTCAACAGAATCTTTGAAGCATAGATGCAGAATCAGGGCGAGGGGGGGAGCTTGTCTTAAAATCTATCCATTTTCAGAAATCAGGATTCCTCGGAGTGAGCTTTAGCCCACCCCAAGGCCATACCTGTCATTAAAAGCATACCCCTCTCCATTAGGGGGCAAATTCCCTCTCCAGGGAACGGCGCCTACAGCACTGCCAACATTCGCTCACTGAGCAACCTGTCATGCTTCCATGACTGGCTAATGGGCACCGTTGTATTTAATAAGCTAACACAATCAATCAAGTCTTAATCTGGCCTGGGAGACGCTCTTTGGGAAGACTTGACACATCTTTGCTCTTACTCATTACGTGTTGATAACACACGTAACCCTCGGAAGGCAATCATTTCCTGAATAATGGCCCAGGAGGATGGGGAGAAGAATGGAGGCAGCTGTAGTCTAGTCTCTTACCTGCCACCCGCGGGCCCCCCTTTGTGTTGCCTCCCTCTGTTTTTCCAGTCTTCTGTTGTAGAAGGTAATTCACAACATGCAGACCACCACCTGCGTGTTCCCACCTTATGTCTTGATGGATCGGCTTTCTCCCAGGGAAAGCCCATCCTCAAGCTCCTTCCAGTGTTCAAGGCTCCTGCCAATACTCCTCCTTGATCTATATCGATCTATCATTGATCTATACAGATCTCCAAGTCGAACTAACACAACTGCCCTTCCTCTCAGCCTCAGGATATCTTGGTTTGGAGTCTTCCTAGACTTAGAATGCTCAACCATTATTATAGTGGTCTGTCTCGCTTGACTTGCAAAATTATATTCTAAAGGACAAGGACTGCATCTTTCTCACTTCTATATCCCTGACAGTGCTTGGTAGACAGTCGGATCCCAATTGTCTGAGTGAGTAAACCTGCTTCTCCTCTGAAGACTTTCCCCTAAAGTGTCTTATTTGTTAGACATCTCCACTTTTTTAGAATGCTCTTCCATCTTTTGGCATAAAATCTTACTGAGTTTGTCTTAATTTGGGCTGCAATAACAAAATATATTGGCTGAGGCAATTTATAAATAGTGGAAACTTAGTGCTCGCAATTTGGATGCTGGGAAGTCCAAGAAGAAGTCACCAGCAGATTCAACGTCTGGCAAGGGCTCATTCGTCATACACAGCCTTCTATGTGTCTTCACATGGCAGAAGGGGCAAACAAGCTCCCTTGGGTCTCCCCCATCATGGTCTAGTCTTGTCCCAAAGGCCCCACATCCAAACACCATCACATTGGGAATTGGGTTTCAACACATAAATTTTGGAAGGACCCAACTACTCCTTCTATAACAGCCAATAATATTTGAACAGAGCTCTTAGATGGTGCCTGAATTCTTATTTTCTCAACCACACTTTGTACACTTTGGATTCTTTGGAATATCCATAAAAACACTCTCTGTCTAATGAGTGCCCATTACTGGGACCTACCATTGTATCTACTGGGCTTCATCATGCATGTTTGACATCTGCCATGTGCTCTCAGAAGCCATTGTAGATAACTTCATTCCCCAACACACTCTACTCCCACAGCTCTTCTGAGAACACTTGAACAAGACCGCTTCTATCCAGACTGGTTATAGATGGTAGCGTTTCTAGACTCCAGCTACAGATGCTATAGTGCATCCCTCTCTTGGGAATTGAACGGGTGCCCAACACTAACATCTTCTTAGTTGACACAGAGGTCTTAGTTCATATTCAACGTGCATTGATATAAATGTGTTCAATATTATAATTGTGGTCTACAACCCAACCTCATGATCAAAAGGAAGAGAGAGAGCAATTAAGGGCTAGCCTGCAATGCCGTCATCCCACATGGACACGAATTTGAGTCCTGGTTGCTCCACTACCAATCTAGCTCCCTGCTAATGTGCCTGGGAAAGCAGCAGAGGATGGCTCAAATCCTTAGGTCCCTGCATCCACGCGGGAGACTCAGATGAAGCTCCTGGCTCCTGGCTTCTATCTGGCCCAGCCCTGGCTATTGTGGCCATCTGGGGAAGTGAATCAGCAGATGGAATATCTCTCCTTCCCTCACTCTGTGTCTCCTTCTCTCTATGTAACTCTTTCAAATAAATAAATATTGAGAGAGAGAGAGAGACTAATGATCTCTCTGGCATTTAGCTGCCTGCCTGCTCAGTACCAACACCCCATCTGGCCACCTTTAACTCTTTTTTTAAAAAGATTTTATTCATTAATTTGAGAGGTAGAGTTAGAGAGAGAGAGAGAGAGAGAGGTCTTTCATTTACTGGTTCACTCCCCAAATGGCCACAAAGGCTGGAGCTGAGCCCATCTGAAACCAGGAGCCAGGAGATTCTTCCAGGTCTCCCACAAGGGTGCAGGGGCCCAGGGACTTGGACCATCTTCTACTGCTTTCCCAGGCTGTAGCAGAGAACTGGATCAGAAGTGGAGCAGCTGGGACTCAAACTGGCACCCATATGGGATGCTGGTGCTGCAGGCATAAGTTTAGCCTGCTGTGCCACAGCACCGGCCCCAGCCACCTTTAACTCTTCCCAGACAACTGCAGTGGCTTACTATTCCCCACAAGGTGTCTGCAATGAACATTGAATGTAAACCTGTTCGTAATAGTTTCTTTCTAAAAACACTCTATGGATGTCCTTGGTTCCTAGGGCAGAAGCCAAAGTTCCAAACATGCTTTCTGTCTTCTACGGATGCTTCAGAAACCACTCAGTTGTCCCTTGCTTCCTTTCCCCAGGCCAGACCAAGCAGAACCTATTTCACAGCCTCATGTGCCACGACCATGACCATGACCATGGTCACGCAGCATCACTTTTCCTTATGTGACTACTTGATTTATTCTGTCTTCCTCTCTAGAGGGCAAGTTCTTGGGGGCAGGGGCCGTGTCTGCTTCTGCTCGTCACAGTTCTCCCGGCATCAGGCAGGCAGAGAACACAACACAAATGCAAAATCCCCAACAAGGATTGATGAATGGAGAGGAGGAAGAAGGGCAGTGGGGGCACAGAATGACATAATCTACCCCCAAGATACCCCATCCTACTCCCAATAGCCAGCGAGCGTCACCTCTAATGACAAGGCAAACTCGAAGATATGATTACATGAAGGATTTTTAACATTTTGCTTATGTATCTGAGTCTCCCACATGGATGCAGGAACCCAAGGATTTGAGCCATCCTCTGCTGCTTTCCCAGGCACATTAGCAGGGAGCTAGATTGGTAGTGGAGCAACCAGGACTCAAACTCGTGTCCATGTGGGATGACGGCATTGCAGGCTAGCCGTTAGTTGCTCTCTCTCTTAGTTTTGAAAGCTGCAGAGACAGAGACAGACAGACAGAACTCTTCCATGCTCTGGTTCAGTTGCTAGATGCCTGTAATAGCCAAGGCTAGGTCAGGCTAAAACCAAGGTCCAGGAATTCCATCTGTGTCTCCCATGTGGGTGGCAGCGACCCGATTATGTGATCCATCACCTCCAACCTGGGCTCTGAATTTGCAGGAAGTCACATCAGAATCAGAACCAAGCCTCAAACCTAGACACTCCCCATAGGGGATGCAGGTGTCCCAAGTGTTGTGACAGCTGTGCCGAATACATACCTAAAGCATGCATCTTGAGATAGCAAGATTAGCCTGGGTTTTCTGAGTGAGCCCAGTGGGATCACAGGATCCTTACAAGCACATGGCAAGAAGCTCAAAGGAGGGAGGAGGAACTCTGTGGCTGAAAGGAAGAATTCTTAGCATCTTGAGGAAGGGGTCATAAGCTGAAGAACACAGGTGCCCTTCAGAAACCAGAAAAGCCCTGCCCTCAAGTCCTCAAGAGGAGCCAGCTCTGCCAACACCTTGACTTCAGCCCAGCGACACTGGCGACAGACCCCTGGCCTCCCCGACTGTATGAGAAGAAATCTGAGTTGCTTTAAGCCCCTGACTATACAGGGATTCATCTTGTTATTTATCATTTTATTCATTTATTCTCATAGAAACTATTTATTCTGCTTTCTCGTTATACTATGCCTCTAAGTGGGCTGTCTGCTTTGATGGATCCTTAGAGGCTGTGATGGGTGTGGCCAGAGAGCTCTGCTTGATTCTTCAGGTTTAAGGCTGTGCAAAAAGTGACTCACCCAGATTGTTCTCTCCCTTGCTCCTTGCTCGATCTCTCTCTCTCTCTCTCTCTCTCTCTCTCTCTCTCTCTCTCTTTGACTCAGTTGGGAAGTAATTCCGCACAGCTGAGTGGAATTGAGGGTAGTTGAAATCTGGCCTCTGTGAGTGTTCCTTTGATCTACCCCTGGGACCACACAAAGAGTTTATGCAGCCCTCAATGTGTTCTCAAGTTTTGCCACAGTCCCAAGGTTACTGAGTTTGTGTACTCGGTGAGTTCGCTTGCCCCCCTCGGATTTTCACAGTCGCAGATCGTTAGCTTCACCTGTTTTCACTAGATTCTAACCTCCTGTTATTTCTCCCGACCAGAGTCAAGTTTTTCTGCCTGGCTACTTGCAGTTGCCGCTTTACATATGTAAAATAGCTCCTGCTCTTTGTTTTGCTCGGCTTTGTAAGGTGAGTGGAGAGAGAGGCTAGTGTCCGTGCTGGTTCCCCTGATTTATTCGTTTTTTTTTTTTTCTCTCCTCCAGTCAGCCTGGTGATCTTTGCCCAGTGGGGCCTCAGGCCTCTGCCTTTCCCTGCCAATGTCTTGGGTTTCTGAGGTTTTTGTCTTACCTCCCGTTCCCGCGCCGGCGAGATTCTGCAGCTCGGCTCCCGTGGCTGGGCTTCCATGCTGTGGGCTCCCTGTAGGTCCTCTGTGTCACATCCACTAGATCCGGAAGTGTTTCCTCTGCAGTTTTTTTCTTGAGTCTTTTCCTGAGGCTACAGTAATTCCACTTTTATTAAACTATCTTTTCCCAGACTATCAGTGCACTTCCTCACTATCCGCCATCTTGGCTCCACCCCCCTCTGCTTTCTATAGGTAACTAACCTGGAGGGTGAGAAAAAAGTACAAGAGGGGATTATAGGAAAAGAAGAAGATGAGATTTCTACTCCAATATGACGTTCGGGAAAAAGTCATAACTATTAACTATCAACCCTCAACTATCTCAGAGATAGCTTTTTGGCAAGGTCAAGGGTCACCTGTCTGGGTAGGGGTTCCCGACCTGGAAAAGTGGTCTCCCTCCACGAGTGTGCAGTGCACCCACTTCCACCCAGTTCCGCCTAGGACTGGCAGCCCCCACCTTTCCAGTCCTCCTACTTCAAACTGATTCTTAGGATGGTTCATATCCCACTGCCTTCCCCGAAACCTCTGACCTCTCCCTGTGTCCTGTCTCCACCCCAGAGCTCCGGCCACCCCAAGGGCTTGAGCAACTTCTGTGCAATCTCACAGTGAGTTGCCAGCACAGTGAGTGAGAATGGGACAACAGCTAGGGCTTACGTCTCCTGGATCCTCTCCAGTGCTCCATCCATCACCCAATGACCCCTACCCCTGTCCATCAACCAGAAAGATTGGGGTACTTGGGAGCTTTTCAGGAGATAAAAATGACCCTTACTAAAACTTTGCCAACCAGACAGACGCACCTGCAAATCCTGCTCAAATGTATTCCAGAGCTTGTCTTTGCTCCCTCGGTGAAGGCCAAGGCACACCTGGCATGTGTCCTAATTTCTCTCCAGCTCAAAGAAGCCCCTTGACCGATGGGGGCCGGCTCTGCTTCCACTCAAAGACGTGCAAGCTTCCTGCCTCAGCAAATGACATGACATTTGCATAAAGCCTGAATTGAGATGCTGCGGAGCGGGTGATGCGTTCGGAAAACCCCTTGCTCCCTTCCTGTCCATCAGCCTCGCTGGAGATCATCTGCGCTGTGTGTCTTTTCACTGCACAGCCCGCCCCAGAGCCAGCCAGCGCAGGGAGGCAGGAACTGGGCCAGCTGCCTGACGACTTTTAATGTTAAAAATGTGTTGAACATTCACAGGCCACGGAACTCTGCTAAGTGAACCAAATGGGCCTCCCTGAAGCCATATGCTCGCGCTCTCACATCCCAGCTGCAGCTTTCCTGAAAAGAAAAAAAAAAAAAAAAAAAAAGGAGCATACTTACTGGGAGAGGTCCCGGCGGGATTTTTTTTTTCCTTCCTTGTTGAACCGCTGATAGCAGCTGCTGATGTCACAATCAGAGTTGGCAGAGAAAAGTCAGAAGCAAGTGTGGCCTCCCCCGAGAACCAGGACTAGAGCATACCCTATCCTAATAAGCATTTCCCAGAAGCCTCTTCAGTCACTTGCTTCCCCCGTGCACCTGTAGAGGGTGAGATCATGACAGAATCCTTAGGGGCTGTGGTAGATGTTGGCTAGCTCGCCACCAAACACTGGAGCCCACAGTGGACTATCTTTGTCAGCCTTCCTTGCACTAAAGTGTGGCTATTGGGGTTCAAATAAATGATATCCTAGGAGTGGTCGATTGGTGTAGCAGTTAAGGTGCTACTTGGGATACCCATACCTCATATCAGAGTGCCTGGATTTTGGTCCCAGCTCTACTTCCAATTCCAGTTTCTTGCTAATACATACCTTAGGAAGCGCCCGATGATGGCTCAAGTACTTGGGCCCCTGCCACCCATGTGGGAAGCCTGTATTGATTTCCCAGCTCCTGGCTTCAGTCTGGCCCATCTCTGGTTAGTGCAGCCACTTGGGGAATGAACCAGCAGATAGAAGATCGATCAATCTATCAAAAATATCTGTCTGTCTATCTATCTATCTATCTATCTATCTATCTATCTATATCTATCATCTATCTCTGCCTTTCAAGTAAATAAAAACTTTTTCTTAAATATTTATTTTACTTATTTGGAAGAAAGAGTTAAGAGAGAGGTAGAGACAGAGAGAGAGAGAGAGGCCTTCCACCCGCTGGTTCACTCCCCAGATAGCTGCAACGGAGCTACACTGATCCGAAGCCAGGAGCCAGGAGCTTCTTCCGGGTCTCCCATGTGGGTGCAGGGGCCCAAGGACTTCCTTCCCCAGGCAATAGCAGAGAGCCAGATCAGAAGAGGAGCAGCCAGGACTAGAACCAGCGCCCATATGGGATGCCGGCACTGCAGGCACCCCAGCACCAGCCCCTAATACCTTTCTAGAATTTAAAAATAATTATACTCTGAAGTGAAGACTGCAGCAGCAAGATCTGTCTCCAACTCTCTTTCACTTTCCTGCCCTTCACCTCTCCTCCTCCAAGGAAACTAGAAGTCCTCTTCTGCAATGCAAGGCATAGAGACCAGACCTGTTCAGGCTGGCATTGTGACACAGCACACCAAGTCACAATGCCAACATCCCATATTGGAGCCAAGGTTCCATTCTCAGCTACTCCACTTCTGATCCAGCTCCCTGCTAATGTACCTGGAAAGGCAACAGATGATGGCCCAAGTGCTTGGGCCCCTGCCACCCATGTGGGAGATATGGATGGAATTCCAGGGTCCTGGCTTCAGCCTGGCCCACTCTCAGAAGTTGCAGCCGTCTGAGGGGTGAACCAGCAGAAGGAAGATCTCTCTGTGTCTCTGTCTCTCTCTGTAGCTCTTCTTTTCAAATAAATAGATTTTTAAAAAGAAAGAAACCAGAACACAGGGGCCCTACTCCAAACCCAGAAAGAAGAAATACTACAGCCGAGTGGCCAAGAAGAATGTGAACAGACAGGCCTTGCTGGGTTTTCCCATGAATTTAGCACCTCTTCATCCAATCGTGTGTCTGCACAGCTGTCCCCACCTCATCACACCTTAGGGAAAATGCAGATACTTCATCACGGATCTTGGGATGTTTCAATCTGAAGCTGCCTGTATCACACAAAACTGCGATCAAGCAGATTTGCTATGCTTCTCTCTTGCTAGTCTGTCCACCTTCTCCGTCATCCCCTTGTCTACCCCTCCCCCCATGGCCAGATGGACTCAGTTTTGGCCAACAGGCTGGGCTACTTCCCATTTCCATAAAATGGGATTTCCATGGCTTCCCATGACCCATCACTCCTATTTACCCTGGATGGTTCTGGTTTTAGCACTGACAGTATTCCTCTTTGAGGTTTTTCCTATCACCATCCCCAGCCCAGCTGGAGGGAGAGGGTTGCAAGGTCCTGGCCATGGTTCTCAAGCTCCAGGTTATATTAGCATTACCCAGAGGCCTTGTATAATCACAGCTTATGGGGCCAGCGCAGTGAAGCAGTAGGTTAATCCTCCACCTGCAGTGCCGGCATCCCAAATGGGTGCTGGTTCGAGATCCGGCTGCTCCACTTGCAATCCAGCTCTCTGCCATGGCCTGGGAAAGCAGTGGAAGGTGGCCCAAGTGCTTGGGTCCCTGCACCCACATGGGAGACCAGGAAGAGGCACCTGGCTCCTGGCTTCAGAATGGCGCAGCTCCAGCTGTTGTGGCTATTTGGGTAGTGAACCAACAGAAGGAAGACCTCTCTCTCTGTCTCTTCCTCTCTGCCTATAACTCTAACTCTCAAATAAATAAACAAAATCTTTTTTAAAAAATCACAGCTTGTCTTATGACTCAGTAGAAGTGGCATGAGTATTTATTTGCATTTTTCACAAGTTCCCAAAGAAAATTCTGATGACCGCTACTCAAAGAAGAGAAGAGAATGGATTCTGAGCAACAAACAACAAATGCTCGTTGTCCTCATGCGGATCCTAACTCACTTTACAGAAGTTCTCACGTTACTGAAACACAGGGACACTGCCAAAAAGATCATGGGAGGTGGAATTAAAGACTGAAAATTAAAAGTATAAACTTTATTTTTCAATGTACTCTCCAGCGAGTTTAAGACATTTTTTTGAAAGTGATATCAGCCATGTAGTCCATCTCTGAAGAACTGAGAGGCAAAGGAACTTGGGCATGTCAACGCAGTTTTTTTTAGCATTTTAACTGAAAGACAATGTTTGCCCTTCAAAGGATTTTTAAGATTAAGAAACAAAAAGAAGTCAGGAGGGGCTGGTGTTGTGATGCAGTGGGCTGAGCTGCCATCTGTGTCGCTGGCATCACATATGAGCTCGGATTTGAGTCCCAGCTTCTCTGTTCCCTATCCAGCTCCCTGCTAATGCACCTGGGAAAACTGCTTCAAGATGTCCCAAGTACTTGGGCCCCTACGACCCATGGGAAAGACCAGGATGGAGTTCTTGGCTCTTGGCTTTGGGCTGGCCCAGCCTCAACCATTGTAGCCATCTGGGGATTGAACCAGTGTATGGAAGATCTCTCTCCGTTTTTGTCTCTCCCTCTGTCAGTCTGCCTTTCAACTTAATAAATCGGTCTTTACGATCAGGAGTCACCAGTCATCAAATCTGGACCCTAGATGAATGCCTAATGATTTCCTATTGAAACTCTTGCAAAATCGCCCTTATCTGATGAGAGGAATGAGCAGAAACATTGTTGCTCATGGTGGAGAGAGGCTCTTAGCTGAAGATTTCTTGTGCATTGTTTTGCTACATCTTTGCCTAACTTTCCGCAAACACCTTCAAAACAAGGAGATGCTATTTGCTCTTGTGTCCCTAAAAGGTCAACAAGCAAAATGCCTTGAGCTTCCCACAAAGCAGTTTGGCATGGCCTTCCTGCTTGACTGGTCCACCTTTGCTTTGCTTGGACCACTTTCTCTTCAAAAGAGATTAGAAAACAGATTAGAAATATCTCATTGTCAATACCATTACTTCTACAAAAAAAAAAAAAAAAAAAAAAAAACCAGTAGCAACAAATGTGACCAGAAGTGCTACCACCAGTACTACTGCTTCTGAAACTGGTTAACAGGTAGAGGCAGCTTTCTAAGTACTAGGCTCTCTGTCAGAGCACTAGAGAGTGTGTCCTTACTATTCCCTGTGAGGCAGGAACCATAACCATCCTCGCACTGTGACAAGGGAGACGGAGGCCCAGAGAGGATGAGTACCATGTCAGAGGTTCTGAAAGTATAGCCAGGACTGGAAGCCAGATGATCTGACTGCAGATTCACGAACTGTGACCGAAAAGAAATTGCCAAACATCCTAGCCCCTGTTCTACAGACGTGTTATACTGAGAGTGAGTCAGAAGCATCCTCCAACCCAGCTGTGATGTTGGACAAGTTATTTCCAGGCACTTAGCTTCAGTTCCATCATCCGAGAAGCAGGGCTAACAACAAAAACTGCTTCATAGGGCTGCAGTGAGAATTAAGGTATTACACGCAAAGCACTTACTTCCGTCTGCCCATGTAAACATTAAAGAAGTATTAAGTTTTGACCTCCTATTATCATCAGTAAATAAATCACCAGGAATTTACTTTGTAGGGTTATTATGAGGGTTGGGAGTAATATATGTGATGTGCCTGGCAGTAAATGAACATAAAAATGTTGGCTAATATTAATGTCCCTACAACGGGCATGTGTAATGAGTTCCATGAGACACTACCTTTGAATGAGTCAGTGTTTTTGGAAAACATTGTGTACCTCGTACTCATTCGTTCATTTGTTCATGCAACTATTATTTGCTGAAATTGGTTACAGTGGAAGATGGCCCAAATGCTTGGGCCCCTGCACCCATGTGGGAGACCCAGAGAGAACTCCTGGCTCCTGGCTTCAGATCAGATCAGCTCCAGCCATTGTGGCCATTTGGGGAGTGAACCGGTAGTTGGAAGATTCTCTCTCTCTCTCTCTCTCTTCCTCTCTCTGTAATTCTGACTTATACAGACATACATCAATCTTTAAGAAAAGTCACTCTCATCTGTTTGGTGGGTTTAAGTGATGCAGAGCTGTCTTCGTAACTATGGCATCAGCCCCAGATGGAAATCCTCCTTCAGGTCGCAAACCTGCTCCTCCTGGGGGGCTAGCCTTCATCCACCCCCAGCTTTTGTTGAGCTCCCTTAGCCCCTTTACAACCATTTCAAATAGCTGTCTGTGTCTTCCTAGAAGGTGGCATTTTGAACTTCTTGGCTTTAAAAGGAATGGAGTTGGAACATGTCTCATTCCATGAAAGCCAGAGTGAGTCTCCCCCACGACATTCCCACATGGTGTGGTCACCCTGGCCTTGTTCAATAACCACAGCCCAGGAGTTTTCCTCTGCCTTCCATCACCTCTGCCCAGAAATGTAGACTCATTGGCTCATATACAGCTGCTCTGTCTCTCAGGGACAAACTCACATTAACCCAGCTTACAGGCTTGATGTCTAAAACCAAAGAGTGGTTTCTCAATTTATAGCAAGACCTTTACAACTGCTATGTAAAAAAGAGTGTTTGTGGAGAGCAAGAAGAATTTGTTACATGGACAGAATCTTTTGAGAACCTCGGAATGAGTCAGAGTTAGCCTTAACAGGGAGACTTGGGGTGGGTTGACCACGACTTCTACATCCATCCAGGTTAGGGGTGTCATGTTGACAGCATCAGAAACACACAAAGACCTTCTTCCCGAGTAAGGGAATAAGGAGCCCTCCATTCCCCATGGAGATCTTTGTGATTGCCAAGGTCTTTCCTTGAACGTGCAAATGACTTACAAAGCTGTTGTCTATTCAGACCGTCTCTTTAGGATGACTTTGCAATGTGTCAGGTCTGATCCACGATGTATCTGTAAAATTTAGAAGGCATCTTTGTTTCCTTCATTTCTAAGTTCTTAAGGGAGGCTCACTTTCGGCCCCAAAGACTGAAGCAATGAAACTAGTCCGATTTCTGCCTATGGTGTCGGAACCCTTCTCATAACTTCATCATTGAGTGTTTTCTTGGGTACTAGCTAAGCTTCAGGGAACATTTTCAGGAAGGTTCTGCCCAGTACTGCTCTGTTTGGAAAATAAAGCCAGTACTGACTTGAAATGGATTTCTATCCCGATCTGCATGGAATGCCAGACTGGCTTCACACAGTGGCCAGTGCACGGCTGAATTCGTATTTGAATCTTACAGGAAAATCACTTCCACCACAACATTCCAATTCTCCTAACTGTTTTCACTTCCTTATAGTTCAAGCTCTCGCTCCTCTTGCTAGCAGGCCAGATTCATCATACTCTCTTCAAACAGCTGAACACGTAGGAGAAGCAAACGTTGTCTGCCTCTGGAGGAATGTTTTGAAAATGTTCCTAATAAGATCTGCAATTTCCCTGGGGCAGGGGCCCGTGTGGTGAGAACAACTTGTTGTTGAAATGCAAGTCACCTTATGCAAAAATACCTCATTCCAAGAGCCAATTGCAGGGGGCAGCTGCAGTACTTAAAAAACACAGCAGGGGATAATTGTTCAGACCTGGTTAATGCCACTCTTAGGATCATTGGTTACTATCCTCACCCTGTCTTTTATGACCTTGTCTAAATATGATCAGAGTCGGGGAACTTGGAAGGCTTCCATAGCCTTGGCAACTCACGACGACAGCCTAGGGTGGTTACTGGCGCCATAAACTAGAGTGTCAATTTGTTGGGTCAACAACAGGAGTCACTGTGCACTTGCTCCTCATGTGGGATCTCTGTCCTTAATGTGTTGTACATTGTGATTTGATGCTATAACTAGTACTCAAACAGTATGTTTCACTTTGTGTTTCTATGTGGGTGCAAACTGTTGAAATCTTTACTTAATGTATACTAAATTGATCTTCTGTATATAAAGAGAATTGAAAATGAATCTTGATGTGAGTGGAAGGGGAGAGGGAGCGGGAGAGGGGAGGGTTGCGGGTGGGAGGGAAGTTATGGGAGGGGGAAGCCATTGTAATCCATGAGCTGTACATTGGAAATTTATATTCATTAAATAAAAGTTTAAAAAAAAAAGAAAAGAAACACAGCAGGGGAAAAGGGCTCCATAGGCTCCCTCCTCTCAGAGGTGCCTGATGTCGCTAAGCAAACAGCACTGGGTGTGACATCAACCCTTCAGTGGCCTGGCCATCCTAGCCGGAAACATTGGAAGGGATTTGAGGATAGTACACCAGCTGCTGGCTCCTGAGGTCCGCTCTCTGGCCATCTTCTACGAAATGCAATGAATGGTTGAACCAGGAAGGCTCATAAACCCCTCCCAATTCTTATATTCTATTTTAATTGGCACTTTGTTAATCACACACACACACACACACACACAGATCTCCAGGCACACGGGGACCAATTTATTTCCTAACAGGGTAGAAAAGGAAGCAGTAATTCACTCGGCAAATAATCCCAGCCTCTTCTGCTGGAACAAACACAGTTTCATAAACAGGGACGTACAGTTTTTCTGCTGCCATTTTGTTTTGCTTTGGTGACACGCTGATGCTGTTGGAACGAGAAGTGGTTCCAGTGGCAGAGTGTTGATGCTCTTGTTCCTGTTTCTCTACGTCCTGGGCATGCCAGTCCTTCCACCCCATCCTCACGGATCTCACAAGCTACTCAGAGCTGCTCGCAGACTCACCGCTGTGGTGGGGCTGGGATGGAAGTCACGGAGCCGAGTGTCAGAAGATGGCACAAATCACGACTCTGGTGGTGGTCAGGGATGGATAGGGGGTGGAGCCTACTTCACCGTGGGATCTGAGCTCCTGCCCAGAATCTGTCACTAAACCCCATCTCCCTTGTACAAATTACGGCTGAGGATGGACCTCTCCATAGATCTGTGAGATCAGAAAGACTGAATGTGAGAGTGCTTAGAAAGGAATAAACGTTCAATTAAAATACAGCTACTGGGACCGGCGCTGTGGTGTAGTGGGTAAAACTGCCTCCTGCAGTGCCAGCATCCTATATGGGCACCAGTTCGAGACCCGGCTGCTCCACTTCTGATCCAGCTCTCTGCTATGGCCTGGGAAAGCAGTAGAAGATGGCCCAAGTCCTTGGGCCCCTGCATCCATGTGGGAGACCTGGAAGAAACACCTGGCTCCCAGCTTCAAATCAGCTCAGCTCATTGTGGCCATTTGGGGAGTGAACCAGGGGATGGAAGGCCTTTTTTCTCTGTGTATCCCTCTCTCTCTCTCTCTCTCTCTCTCTCTCTCCCTCCCTCTTTCTCTCTATCTCTAGCTCTACCTCTCAAATAAATAAATTAAATCTTATTTTTAAAAAATAAGAAATAGAGGCTATGCCTTTATTTCTCCAATTTTCCTCCAAACTCCTGCAAAATACTACTTTCATTAGCTTCAAATTTGGCCATTTTAATTATTTATCATCTATCTAGTGGATAAGTTTAAACTTAATATCCTTCAACATCTAACCCTAAATAGTATATAGAGTTAGAATTCATAGAGGGAGAGGGATGCCCCATAGATACCCAAATCCAAGCGAATTCCAGTGCCTTAAGTAAAATGGTGGGGTATCTGCATGGTGACCCTCTCATACGCTTTACAATAAGCCAGTCCCAAAAAGACAAATGCCATACGTTGTCTCTGATCTGCGGTACCTAATACAGTACCCAAAAGTTAGTGTATGTGACTGAAATTGTCACTGAGATTTAATGGTTGTTTACAGCCCTTGCTCTACTGGTGAGGACCAGTGGTTCTTTCTCCTATGTGTTTAACTCTTTACTTAGTGTAGGGTTAGCCGTATAGGAGAAGTAACAGACGGTAGATCACTGTAAAAATCAGGAGTGGGAATAGGAGGGGGAGGGGGAGGAAGGGTGCACGGGTGGGAAGGAGGGTAAGGTGGGAAGAATCACTATGTTCTTAAATCTGTATTTATGAAAGACATGAAATTTGTATACCTTAAATCAAATTTAAGAAGAAGAAGAAAAAAAAAAAAACCTCTTGGTTACTGACAGCACCTAATACAATGTGAATTCTCTAAAACCAGCCTTTATATTGTAATTTTAGGGAGCCGTCAAGAAAAGAAGTCCTTATATGTGTGATACAGGAGCAGTCATCATAGGTCTGGCTGTCTTTTGCATCCATGCTTGGCTTAACCTGTGGTAGAAATTCTAGAAGCTGAGGAGTCTGTTACATTCAAGCACATTTCAAGAGCTGCCCCCTGGAGCCCTCTGCCCCCTCTGGAACCCTAGCATTCTTGGCTGCCTGGCCCAGGCAGCTTTGCCAGGAGTGAGGAGAGACAGGAGAGAACCAGGGTTACAGTAACCCACTGTTGCAACAGCCTACCTGCCTGGCAGTCCGAATCAGCTGTTCATGGCTGTGTGACTTTGACCAGGTTATCTTACTGCTCTGTGCATTGTCTCCCTTTTCAATAATAGCAAAAACATTGACATGACTCACCTCAAAAGCTGGTTATAAAGATTGGATGAAATATAACTTGTGTCATTAGTGGTGGATAAGTTACAGCTAGAAATATTTGCTTTCTAGAAAGATTTACTTATGTATACAAAAGGGAGAGAGAGGAAGGGAGAGAGAGAGAGAGAGAGAAAGAGAGAGAGAGAGAGAGAGAGAAACTGATCTTCCATCTGTTGTTTCACTCCCCAAATGGCTGCAACAGCCACGGCTGAGCCAGGCTAAAGCCAG
This sequence comes from Lepus europaeus, assembly GCF_033115175.1. NCBI lineage: Eukaryota > Metazoa > Chordata > Mammalia > Lagomorpha > Leporidae > Lepus > Lepus europaeus. Next base: position 49,604,927 of record NC_084847.1, on the reverse strand, counting down.
AAGCCAAGAACTCCACCCTGCTGCCTCCCCGGCACTTTAGGCGGAAGTTGGGTCAGAGACAGAGCAGTCTGGATGCCACCTGATTCTCTGATACAGGATGCTGGTTTCATAAGCGGTGGCTTAACTCTCTGTGCCACAATGCTGGTCCCTATTCACTTTTTTTTTTTTAAGTGGGCTGCATTTTGTATAAAGGAATGAGCTTCCTAGGGCTGACTGCCAGGCTCTGAAACCACGGAGTGTTTGCTGGAGCCAAGCAGAAGCAGAAGCCCCAAAGTGCTGTGCTCCCATCAAGTCCATGGCCACCAACCATGCCCCTGAGTAGAACAAGCCTCGCCCGGGGCCTTGGCTTTGTCAGTTTTAAAGCTCAGGTGCCTTCATCGTCTTGGTGATGTGATGTCTGGACTCCTTCCCTTGACAGAAATATCATTGCTGCGTTCTGTATTTACTACTCACGTTGATGCATTGCTCCACAAGCTGTTTACGTTTCTTCATTCTGAAAGAATAATAGATCATTTCCCCCCTTGTAATTCAATAATTTGGTTTTTCCATATAAAAGCAATTCAGATTTCTAGTCCTGAGGGAAAGGAGAAAAAAAAAAAAATGAAATAAGCAAGTAGCACCGTCTGGGCAGAAATATGGAAAAAAATAAGAAAGAAGAAAAGAAAAACAACAAAACAGAGACACGGTTTGGTTCAGGAGCCCCGAGGGTGACAAAGCGTGGAGTTGCCAAGGGACAAATGATCCTCTCTCTAGCATCTGAGGTTTCTCACACCGTCTGAATTCCACACAACTGTTGTTGGGGAGGGCAGGGCCAGGCAGGAAGATGGGTAACAGGTCTGAACAGGGTGCAGTAAACAAGAAGAGTCTCCTTTTCCTGAGGGCCAAGGAAGCCAGAAAGAGCAGCAGCAGCAACAAAAAGCCATCTGGAACTTGTATCAGAAGTTGGAGCACACCCAAGGGTGACAGCGGCCTAGGAGGAAATCAGCCCTTTGAGATGGATCTTGAGTATTTTGCCACCTGCAGGTGGCGGGATGGAATTGCAGTCTTAGCCAACTGAGCAGCTGTTGGATTGCATAGACTGCCGGGGAGGTGCCAAGTGGACTCAGACAACTCTGGGCTCAGCCTCCGTGGCTGCTGCTCTTAGCTGGACAACTGGTATGGTTGGGATAAAGTCTCCCCCACAAAAAAATCATGTTTTAAAGCTTGGTCACTCGGGCCGGTACTGTGGCATAGTAGGTTAAGCCTCTGCCTGCAGCACCAGCATCCCATATGGGGACCGGTTGGAGTCCTGACTGCTCCACTTTCGATCCAGCTCCCTGCTAATGCACCTGGGTAAGCAATGAAGATGGCCCAAGTGTCTGGGCCCCTGCACCTGCATGGGAGACCCAGAAGAAGCTCCTGGCTCTTGGCTTCCAATTGGCCCAACTCCCGCCATTGCAGCCACTGAGGAGTGAACCTGCAGATGGGAGACCTCTCTCTCTCCCATTCTCTCTCTCTCTTTCTAACTATCTCTCAAATTAAAAAAAAAATCAATCTTTTAAAAAAAGAAATTTGGTCACCGCTTGTGTTAAAAGAATGGGGACTCCGGCTAACATCCATGTGCTGATGGTGTTTGGAGGCAGTGGGGTCTTTAGGAGGGAATTAAGCCTAAATGAGATCATGAGGTGGGTCCCCAGCTAGCATTAGTGGCTTTGTAATCCGAGGAAGAGAGACCCCAGCTGAGCACTCCTCTCCCATGCCACCACGCTGTGAGGCAGTAACATGTGGCCCCTACACCTTGACCTTCCAGGCTCCTGAACTACAAGAAACAAATCCCTTTTCTTTATAAATGACCCAGTATGTGGCACTGTGTTGCAGCAACAGGAAAAGGCTCAAGTTTCTGACATGGGCAGCTACCTCCATGAGCCTTGGTTTCCTTGTGCATAAAACAGAGATGAAAATGGCCCTGAGCTCCAAAGGGTGCAGTGGCATGATGATGACGCAAGACTAAGTCTTTAGCATTGGCTCTGGCTGTTAGGATTATGTTAGCTACCTTTATGGCTGCTCCTAGGAGAAAGGTTCATTCATACCCCCAATTTACTACCAGCTACCCATACAGTGATCTTAGAAACTTCCCTCCTTCTATGAATCTGATTGTACTTGACATCATGTCCTGTAAGCTACCCATACTTATTCTTTTCTTTAAAGATTTTATTTATTTATTTGAGAGGTAGAATAACAGAGGGGGGGAGGGAGAAAGAGAGAGATCATCCATCTGCTGGTTCACTCCCCAATGGCCACCAGGAGCCAGGAGCTTCTTCCGGGTCTCCCACGTGGGTGCAGGGGCCCAAGGACTTGGGCCACCTTCCACTGCTTTCCCAAGCCATAGCAGAGAGCTGGATTAGAAGAGAGGCAGCCAGGACATGAACCGGCACCCATATGGGGTGCTGGCACTGCAAATGGAGGCTTAGCCTACTACACCATGGCTCTTGTCCCCTACCCATACTTAATCTGTGTCTCTCTCCCATGGGCCGTGGGTGAAGATACTACAAAGCAACACCCCTAAAAGTATGAGAAGTCTTTTGACACTGAAGAGTCCTGCCAAGCACAAACTTGTCTTTCTGAACACTTAAAAAACAATCTTATAGTCATTGCCTTCTTTAAATACTATCCCAAGGCCATTTCTTTGAATTGATACAAGGGGTTCTTTTTTTAAGGATCAATTTTTTAAGATATTTATTTTTACAATTTGTGATTAGTTTTTAATAGATTCAATTCCAAGGGTACAATTCTAAGGATATAATAACATTCCCTCTCCCACCGCCCTCCACCTAGCTCCCAGCCACTCCCCTTCCCTCTCCCTTTCCTTCTTTTTTTAGCTTTTGCGGTAACATTTTAAATTTACATCACGGTAAAAAGGCTTAATGCTTCACTAAACAAGAAGTTTAACAAGTAGGAAGCAAAAAGACCCTAGTTTAGTGGGAATATACACAACAGCTCTAAACAATAATTGAGTGGAAAAATGACCATTTCACCCATATACAGTAAATTTTAAAGTAATCACAGATCATTAAAACTACAGTGGATAACTTTCTTAACCATTGTTTTGATGAAGGTATAAAACAGAGTTCTATAAAACCATATTTGTAGCAATACTGATACCTGCAATCATTTCTTTTTCTTTGAAATATGTATTTATTTATTTATTTATTTGAAAGGCAGAGCAACAGAGAGAAAGAAAAAGGAGAGAGAGAGAGAGAGAGAGAGAGAGAGAGAGAGAACCTTCCAGCTGCTGGTTTACTCCCCAAATGGCTGCAACACCTTGGTCTGGGCTAGGCTTGAAGTCAGAATCCAGGAGCTGCATCCAAGCCTCCAGCAAGGACCCAAACACTTGGGCCATGTTGGGAGCTGGACTGCAACAGGCACTCTGATATGGGATGTCAGAGTTGTAAGTTGTGGCTTCGCCGGCCAGCCTCCCAAACTTTTAGACATATCTCCTATGTGCACTCATAGCCCTGCCCTTGTATATCTCTATATTTCTGAATGAACTTGCGTTGAACTCGGAGCAACCTAAAGCATGAGCTGTTCCAATCTGACTCTTTTTTACTGAGCGTAAAGTCATGGGGCTTTAGCAGACTTGCTTAAAGTTACACAGCTGAGACTTGAACCTGACAAGACACCTGCCATTTGATCCGCCAGATGCCCCTGGAGAGGAGCCTTCAGACTTGGTATCACAAGATAAACATGTGCATCGCAGGTTCTAGATGCCGGCATACTCACTGCAAAGACAATCTTGCTTACAGATTTTTTTTTCCCCTCTTCTCACATTTGCACCTGCTGCCCGAACACTTTTGTCACCATGTTGCTTTATACATGGCTGTATCCCCTACAGTACTTAAACACGGAAGTTGCCCAATAAATGTTTGTAAATGAATGAACGCTTGAATGGGACACAAATAATGGGCCTTCGTCAGGAGGTCTGGGGGGAATAAAGATTTACCTAACAATTTATGTCGCTCTTGACGTGCGATGCTTTTTCCCCTTGCCCAGGAGGCCACTAGCACAAATACATGCCTTGCCATGAAAAATTCACAACCATGCATTAGTCAGATACCCTGGTGACATTACTCGCAAACTGGAAAGCCAAGGTCACGGCGAAAACTGCTGTAAATCAAAAGTGTCTTAAACATAGCCTCTTCCTGTTGGGAAATCTGACTCATTTGCTGTGTTTCCCCCAGGATACAGGCCACTTAGCACACCTCCTATTTAAAGAGGGAGAGAGAAAGAGAGAGAGAGCAGAGCATCTGATGCCAACTTGCAGCCTTGGCCGCTGGCCCTGAAACCTTGACCTTCCCGCCCCACCCCCAACAGCTCAGAGGCAAGTTCTGACTTCAGGGCATTAGGCAATTGCAGTAGAGGATAGAAAAGGCATTAAAACAGCATTTCTCAGCGATTCCACAATTCCACGTGGTGTTCCTAGGGGGTTGGCGCATAAACGCATTCTGTTGTCACATCATTGGGGCATGCCGTATATGCCAATGGGTTCCTCCTGATGGTTTCGCGAAGTGCCCATGAAAAACCCTGCAGGCAACACTCTGGTTGGACTTTTTTTTTTATCCCAGGGTTTTTCCAATTATTTCAACAACAAACCATTTATGGCATGCAATAGCAGCTCTGTAGAAGCTTCCACTCTGCAGTTACAGATATTTATAAAGATAGAGGTCATTCAGGGTGTTTGTGCCAACTTCCACTTGCCCTACCGTGGTCCCTGCAGGAATGGAAGAATCTCAGGGCCACCTGGACTGTGAAGAGTGACCCGGCTTTACTTGACAGCAGTGGCGGAAGGCAAATTATGCCCCTTGTCTGTCCTCCAGTGCCTGTCCAGTGCCCCCTGCTATTTGGGGACTGTTAGAGAAAAAGTAAGACCTGGGCTGGGTGAGAGAGAGATGCGTGTTCAAAACGTGCATTGTAAAGAGTGTGTTGGAGGAGGAAGGTGGAGAAGGGTCCACTGACATAGGGGAGGGAAGTTCTTCAAGCAGGGGAAGGGGACAGTTTGCAAGGGGACCCAAGGGGCAGCTGCAACAGAGAGAGCACTCAGACCACAAAAGCGGGAAGCCGGTCAAGACGGACGCCCAAGGGATTTCACTTTACAGAGAATGAACAAAGCTAGGAAAGAAGAAGGTAGGGGGCCGTGGGGTGCGAAGGTAGCAAAATGGTGCAGTGGGGGGCCAGTGCCGTGGTATAGCCAGTAAAGTCGCCGCCTGCAGTGCCGGCATCCCATATGGGTGCTGGTTTGAGTCCCGGCTGCTCCACTTCAGATCCAGCTCTCTGCTGTGGCCTGGGAAAGCAGGTGGAGGATGGCCCAAGTCCTTAGGCCCCTGCATCAGTGTGGGAGACCCAGAAGAAGCTCCTGGCTCCTGGCTTCAGATCATTGCAGCTCCAGCCGTTGTGGCCAATTGAGGAGTGAACCAGAGGATGGAAGACCTCTCTCTCTCTCTCTCTCTCTCTCTCTCTCCCTCTCTCTCTCTCTCTCTCTCTCTCTCCCCCTGCCTCTCCTTCTCTCTCTGTGTTAACTCTGACTTTCAAACAAACAAATAAATCTTTAAAAAAAGAAAATGGCACAGTGGATCTGAGAATGTTGAACCTTGAGACCAGGAAGGTCAGGCTCAGGGGAGGCCAAAGTTAAGTGGCCTGGAGGGAGGAAAGAAGCTGCTCCAGAGTCTGGCTCACCAGCATTTTGGGCTGATGGGTCAGTGAAACAACGCCAATAGTCATTTGAGAGGCAAAGAAAGGGCAATTGGAGGGCCTGTGTCCAGCTTTGCCATAGGTTAAGCGCAGGTGGCATCCACGAGTCTTGTCTACGTCTGCCGCACAGGCAAGGGTGGTTCTGTGGTGTAGGCTCCTTTTCCAGGATGTAGTAGGGGGAGGGGACTTCTTGACCTTGACTGCTTCCCAGAAGCACAGCATACAGGTAGAAGGCATCACACCAAGGACTTCACTGCCAGGCTTTTGTAGCAACATTAGCACCCGGGGGACCCTCTTGGTCTCCTCTTCACTGGGGTCCTCACGTGAGACAGGGTGGCTCTTAGAAAGCATTGGGGGTGGGGGCGGCACTGTGGCACAGTGGGTTAAAGCCTTGGCCTGAAGCACCGGCATCCCATATGGGCGCTGGTTCTAGTCCTGGCTGCTCCACTTCTGATCCAGCTCGCTGCTATGACCTGGGAAAGCAGTGGAAGATGGCCCAAGTCCTTAGGCCCCTGCACCTGCATGGGAGACCTGGAAGAAGCTCCTGGCTCCTGGCTTCGGATCAGCACAGCTCTGGCTGTTGTGGCCAACTGGGGAGTGAACCAGTGGATGGAGGACCTCTCTCTCTGTCTCTGCCTCTCTCTGTAACTCTTTCAAATAAATGAAATAAATCTTTAAAAAGAAGAAGAAGAGGAGGAGGAAGAGAAGGAGGAGGAGAAAGCATTGGGACTTTTACTGGGAGGGGGCAGACATGTTCAGTCCCAGTGTGAGGAGATGTCTGGTTGCCTAAACTGTGTCAATTCTTCCCTTGTCCTTGATGACAAAATCCAAATTTCCCAGCCTTCCTTGTCTTCTCAATCCTGGCCACTAGGTGCAAAAGGGACCGTCTTCAAAAAATGCACAGCACATGGAATTAAGGAATCGGTGTCCTGGGGTATAAAACCTTAGGAAATCTGTACAGAAGAGGGCTCTTTAAAAAGCTCCTGGGAAAATGGATTATCATGAAAAACAGCATGCAGAAAGTGTAGACATTGAGGATGCCAAAATCAACCTTGCTTTTTACAATGTTAAATAATCTCTCAAGCACAGAGACTTTCTCAAGGTTCTTTTATTAATTGGTTTTCATTTTACTGGAAAAGGAGAGGGAGAGAATGAGGGAGACAGCGAGGTGTGCATTAGCGCGAATGCTGGATCAGAAACAGAGGACAGGGACCTGAGCCAGGTACTCTGATTTGGGAGCGGGTTCCAAGCAACATCTTAACCCACTGTGGAAACAGTCATGCTCTTTTAAATTTTTATGTATTTGCTTGGAGGGCAGAGAAATAGAGATGTACAGAGATCTTCCATCTGCTGGTTCACTCCCCAAGTGCCAGGGCTCGGTCTCCCTCCATGCCTGCCCAAGGTCCTCATCTTCTGACTCCACACTGTCTCACTCCATTGCCCCAGGACAGAGCCTCGCCCTGGTCTGCCCCACTGGGAATCCATTCGTCAGCCATCCCTCATGTTGGTTGGGTTCCAGCAACTGGTATTGGTTGGGTCCCAGCTGACCCCTCCACCTGCCTGACCATGGGTTCTTGTGTTTCTGAACTCAATATCACTTTTGCAAAGGCAGCCTGAGAATCACTCTCACCTGATACCTCACTCCCAGCCTGCTGACAAGGGGAGGAACTCTACAAAGGAGGCGGGGCTTCCTGGAACTGGAGCCGCATAGGATCTGGAAGCTGTGTTCTTAGCCTGCTGTCCCCAATGAAAACGTCACCACATCACAGTCAAAAGCAAAGATACCTTAGCTCAACCTCATACCTACCGTCTGTTACCTGGGTGACGTTGGGCAGCTTTCTCAACCTTGGGGTACCTGAACTGCTAAGTGAGGAAGGCAGTGGACCCATCTCCCATTGTAAGAGGAAATGAGGTATTTAATTTAAGACATTGAGAACATCGCCTGGCACCTGGCGCATCCCTGATAAATATTGGCTGCCATTGTTATTCAAAGACACCTCTGGCTGGCTTCTTTTGCTCCTGGGCACAGCTGTAATTTCCTTAATTCCTCTGATTAAAAGCATTGTGAAGCAATCAAAGAACATCAAGATCTAGTTCCCTTTTTTGCCTCACACTCTCAGGGTGAGTCGTCAGCCCATGTTTTTTCTCACCTGCAAAACAAAGGGATTGACCTAGATCATCAGAGCAAAGAATCTTTTGCAGCTTAAAACCTCCCAGAGGGAGCTCCATTTCCTCAGAGCCAGGAACAGAAAAGCTCTGTGTGGCTCCTGCACCACAGATCCTGCCCCTGCTGGGTTCCTTGCAGGAGAGAGCGAGCTCACAAGGAAGGGAGGGTTTGGCGACACACACACGCACGCATGCTCGCTTCCATGTGAGCCCTGCGTATCTTGTTAGGCTTCTTCAGTGTTGGACTCGTGCCTGGTTTGTTTGCCTTGGAGCCTGGTGCCAAGCCCAGCGCAGCATAGTTGTTCAATAAATACTTACTGAATAAATGAGACAGGGGGCAGGGGGAGACATGGCTGTTCTACCTTCGTGGTAGTTGCAATGTTCCATCACCTTGCAAGTCTAAGAGCTTCGGAAGGCACAAGGTTCCCTTGTCACTGCCCTGCTGGTCCACCCTAAAGCACCTCTACGGCCCTTTGTTTAAATGTTTCCTAAGCATAGTGGAGCAGGAACAGTACCGGATGGATCCCAGGGGGCCCAGTTTCTAGTCTTTACCACCGATCTTCCCCAAAATGTTAGAGATTGAGACTCCAAAGAAATACGGGGGCACATGTTGAAGAGCTTAAAGTGTTTATCTCACAGTGATGCAATTCCAGGCACAGTGCATTTCTTCCTTATTTAAATCTTCCATAACTTGAGATGGCTCAGCTTCCACTTCTTCCTCTTTAACATTGTGCAAGGCCAGCATCGTGACGCAGCAAGCTAGGTCTTGGCTTAGGACAGATAAGTTTCATATCTTAGTGCCTGTTCAAATCCCAATTGCTTTGTTTCCAATCCAGTTTCCTTCTGAAGCTTCCTGGAAGGCAACCAATGATGGCTCAGGTGTTTGGACCCCTGCCACACATGTGGGAAACTCAGATGGAGCTCCTGGCTTCAGCCTGGCCAGGCCTTGGCTGTTACATGCATTTGGGGTGCAAACCAGCAGATGGAAAATCTCTCTAGTTCTTTCTCTCTATCACTCCACCCGCACCCCAACCTTTCAAGAAGATGAAAATTTAAAAAAAAACATTTTAAAAGGGTTGTACACAAAACAATATACATCTAGTAGAAATATATGCTTTGGATTTTAAATTCAAATCTTCTGGGCTAGCAATGGACGATTCAATCCCCTCTTGCAATGAGCGGCAGCAGCAATGAACTTGGCCATCAGTCAGCCCCACAGTCACAAGGGGAAATTGCTGATGCCCTACAGTGTGCTGTGTTGCTGAGCTGTGATTCCCAGTAGGTGAGATGCTTTTTTTCAGTGCATCTTAGAACAATGATATTGGCAACTTATAATGGATTTGTCAAGACAGAAGCCTAGTATAGTTGAAGAGCATCAGTACTTTCTCTGAATTCCCAAAATGTTTAACAGTAGAAAAACATACTTTTATATGAATAATGCTATGAAAATGGAAAATAATTCTAGATCCTATGTTTTGGAGATCCACAGGAGTAATAAAAATAAACATTGTGTTTGAATACTTCCTCCCTCTTATTTATAATCCTGACCACAGGTAGAAGGATCTTTAGCTGGTGATGAAAAGTTGAGCTGTGGGGTGTTAGAAATGTCACTAAAAGCGACGTTACATTAGCTATGTCATTTAGCCTTTCAAATACTCAGTTGCCTCCTTTACAAAGCGAAGGCACTGAGTTTACATTCCCCTGGCCCTGGGATTCTAGGCTGCCTCATGCAATCAGCCCGACACACTTTGAACGAGCCTCCAGAGAAGGGAGATGTGTATTGTGAGAACCAGAAAAGCGATGCTGAGAGCCTGGCTTGTCATTTCTGCGGGAAGAATCACCAAGCCTCACAGAACGTTGAATCTCCTGGAACATGAATCAGTTCTCTTAGGGCAACTGGTGCTGACTGGGGCCCAAGCACTTGGGTCCTCACCAGGCCACCTTGGCTGGCGGGAAGAAGAGAAATCTCTCCAATCAAATCTGCAGTGTGTTCTGAAGTCGGCAGTCAGAATTGTTCCAAACTTATGGGTAAAAACAACAAGGAACATGCTACCAGGGCTGTCTTAGCCACCATGGTCTCTACCACCCACCCTACCCAGAATTCCTTGCCAAACTGGGGGGAGGGACTTTTATAAGGAGGGGGAAATCATCCTTTGCCTGCCTTTTTCCTGTCTCTCTCACTGCCAGTCACAAAGTTAAATCTTGCTTCCTATCGTTGGCTATGAACAGCTGGTACCTACCTGTTGGCAATCACAGATCCTTGGAGGTGACTTGTATGGCAACCAACAACAGCACAACTGCTGTCGTCTTCCTGTCAATGTCCTCTGGGTTGTTCAGACTACAGAAGAGGGAAGTAAGATGGGAGTCCTAAGGATCCTTTCTTGAATGTTCAAGCTCAAGAAAAATTAACTTTCAACGCTATCAAGGCTTTTCTTATTCTACTTCTTTATTAAAACATTTATTTATTTGGGAAGCAGAAAGAAAGTTAGGGAGCACTCCCATCCACTAGTTCAGGACCCAAATGCCCACAATGGCTGGGCTAGAGCCAAAGCCAGGAGCTGGGAGATGATCCAGGTCTCCCAGGGGGGTGGCAGGTGTCCAGTCATTTGAGCCATCACCGCTGCCTCCCAGGGTCTGCACCACTAGGACACTGGATGTAGGAGCCAGAAATGGGCACAAGACTCAGGTACTCCAGTGTGGGATGTGGGTGTCTTAGCCAATGATGCTAAATGCCTAGCCTCATATCTGCTTTTTTATATTAAATATGATGATGGGATTTTTGGTTATCATCAAAGCAAACTGCAGTCTGTAATCAAAGAATTCAAGAGCATCCTGGAAGCCCATGAAGGATAAGACTGTCCTATGATCTGAGGTCTTTTAAGGGATTCAGATAATTAAGTAGCAGCCATCCAAGAGGCGAGCAGGCACTACAGGAGATCTGTAGGGAGCCACCCTTAACCAATTTGCCATTAATCCAAGCTTATATAACCAAATGTAGATGAACCTGGTCATTGAAGAGGAGGTCTTCATGTGTCTTCATCATTCATCCTGCAAGGCTGAAAACAACCTGCACCCCCTCCATCCCCAGCAGCTCAAAGGGGGCCCTTCCTCTGTGCCCTTTGAGCCACTCAGCATCAGAAAAAGTTAACTTCTGCTTCATTGCATAGAATCTCTCAGACACTGACCCCTGTGCTTGTCCTGCACCCATTATCAGACATGACCTGGAGGAGTTAGCAAGAGAATATTGTTTATGCTCTGAGCATCAACAAGTCACAAAAAGCACGGACAGCAATGTTTTCCTTCTATCAAGTAGACAGAGCCAGGACGGCCCCCAGGGGCACAGCAGCAGACTCGGAACTGAAAACAGAGGAGTGTGGAGGCTGAGTAAGGGGAACCCAAGGAAGAATGTGATCAGCTCCACCTGCAGCAGTCAGAAAGTGCTTGTTAAGTAACCTGACTGCAGCAGGATGCTGGGGAAGAGATGGCTGCTGGTGGACAGGCATGATTGTAGCTGTTTGTGTAAGAGATCCTTGTTGATGGTTTTCCAGTGGACCAAAGCAGGAGAGGAGGAGTTAAGACTAAGCTCCAAGTGGGTGAACTTCACAATGAGGGGATGGTGGTTCCATTGAATAATAAGGGCAGGACAGGGTTTAAAGAGCATGTTCGTGTTCATGCTGCTAGCACAGCCTATGTTGCTTGACAAGCACCAGTTGGCCTGAGCATCCTGGGTGCTTCTGCAGCCCTTGGGAGAGTATGTGAGGTCCAGGAATGGTGGAGACATCACCGCCCTGGGAGACATAGCACAGAAGTTCAAGGGTCCAGTTCTGGGCTCTCACTGACCCTGAATACTCTATTCCCTCTCACGGTCACATACGGATGTCAACTTTCAGTAGGACTCTTCCATCTTCTACTGGAAGACCAAAATCATATCACTAGGGCACAAAGGTGTGACAGTAACAGGAGCCTCGGGAAAACAAGTTAGGGCCAGAGGTCCTCCACCCTCCTCCCACAGGCTCCCAACCTCCTTGCAGCGCCTCCTGCTGGCAGAGTTTAACACGCAATCAGCTAATATCAAAATGTGGTGTGGCAGAGTTCCAGTCCCCAGAGTGGCAATTCAGAGTCCGGGGTGGGTTTGGGGCTGAGCCTCAAGAGCTTCATTCTCAGCACCACATTCAGGACTTCCACCCTCACCTCCACCAAGACCTTGATACTTAGTTGGCAGGGTTATTGATATTTACAGCTGAGTGTGAATTGAGAACGGTATTAGATGGTACTGAGAATAGACCTCATTGCTCAGTGTTCAGCCTCCTCCCTCGCCTTGGTGACCCCTCAATGGGTCCTTACATTTCCCTCTTGAAACCACCTTGATGCTCTACTCAGACCAGGGACTGTGTTTGACTGGAGGGACACTAGTCCAGACCTAATGAACTCGTGACTCTGAACTCTTCCCAGTGCCAATGCCAATGCCAAACCACAAGAGATCCCAAGGAGGGAGTGAATCAGGACAGTTGGACAGCCCTGCCACACAGATGGCGTTGGTTTATATTCAATCTTAAGACCGTGCCAACCACGTCCCTACTACTTCCCCCTTCTTCCAGTAGGACCTATTTTTTTTAAAAAAAATATTGTACACGAATATCTGGAACTCTCTAAGATTCAATCTACAAGGACAAACATGGGAAAGTATTGCATTCATAGAAGTCTGTGAAGTGGGTGTAATAATGTCATCTGTGTAGATGCTCTGGAGGTCAGGTGAGTGAAGGTACAGCTGTCTACAAACTGGATAATATAGGAGAAAATGACTGCTATCAGTTATGCCCTTGTTCTAAGCCAGTTTCCAAGTTGAGAGAGAGAGAGAGAGACCAATCAGGGGGAGAAAATCTTAGAAGCAAACCTGTTTGACCCCTTTCTGGATCACCATGTTTCGTCTGCTGTTCTCCGAGAGAACAAACCTCATTCTTGCACAGAAGGCAGCAGGAGAGCACAATTGTTTATGTGTTCCAGAGGTTATCAGGCTGATTTCAAAATGCCCTAAGAACAAGCCCCATTTTATCCAAGTGAATAATATGGTTTTCCTTCTGTAAGCAAAGCCATGATATATAGGCAAACTCCACGTTAATTGGATAAACCAGTGGTAAAGCCCCAAAAGAACAATTAACTTTCATGTGAAATACTCCCAGCTGAAATCTTGGAAAACTTGGATGTAATTAGTACTCTCTTCCAGCTCTCCAAAGTATAAAATACAATACATTAGGGCTTGTAACACTAATATAGCTCAGAACAAGACTAACGTGGGAAGTCTAATTTGCCACTAATGTGCGGCTGGCAGGCTAGGGGGTGTTCTCTTTCACCTGTTTTGGCTAATTGTGTTCAGTGTGATTTAGAAACTCTGTATCCTGTGACGTGGTGTGCACAAGACATCAAATTGCCTGGACTGTGGAGAGCCACAATGTTTAGATTGCAAACTTCAGTGGTCATCTGGCCCAGTGCCCAAACAATACACCTGTTGCATCATAATCAGCTCAGAACAATGTATAAATGATAGCTTCCTGGCTGGCACCCTCAGAGCTTTGATTCAGCAGGTCTTGGTTGAACCTCCAAAGTTTCAATTAAAAATATTAAAGACTGGGGGCCGGTGCTGTGGCATAGCAGGTAAAGCCACTGCCTGCAGTGCCAGCATCCTGAGACCCGGCTGCTCCACTTCTGATCCAGCTCTCTGCTCTGGCCTGGGAAAGCAGTAGAAGATGGCCCAAGTGCTTGGGCCCCTGCACCCATGTGGGAGACCCGGAGAAATCTCCTGGCTCCTGGTTTCAGATCAGCGCAGCTCCAGCTGTTGCAGCCAATTGGAGAATGAACCAGCAGATGGAAGACCTCTCTCCCTCTCTCTGCCTCTTCTCTCTCTGTATAACCCTGACTTTCAGATAAATAAATAAATCTTAAAAAAAAAATAACAAAGACTGGGTGAGTGTTTAGCACAGGAGTAAAGCCATAGCTTGGGCATCTGCACCTGCATGAGAGTGTCCAGGCCTCAGTTTTGCCTCAAGTACTGATTCCAGAGTCCCAACTTGGGTAGCTGCAACAATCTTGGGAGACCCATATTGAGTTCCTGGCTTCTAGCTTTGGGCTGGTTCATCCCCAGTTGTTGTAGACATTTGAGGAATGAACCAGTAGATGGATGGAAGCTCTCTCTGTGTCTCTGTCTCTCACACAGAAGTCAATACTTTTTAAATAAATAAAATAAACAAGCAAAGTCCTTCTGAATGCCATCAGAAGATCCTGTGGTACAACCATGCATGGGAACCACTAAAACTCTGAATCTTCTGCCCAACCCATGAAGTCCCTCCATCAGTTGAGCGAATCTCTGCTTGATCACTCCAAGGTATAAGCAGCTCATTTTCCCAGCTAAGCAGATGTCTGCACTACACACTGAGGGTGTGTCTCAGTCCATTTTCCTTTTCTGTAGCAAAATACCTGAGGCTGGGGCGTTGGGGAAGAAAAGAGTTATTCATGCATGCATGAGCATCTACACAGCTCTGCCTAGGATCTCCATAGCTGTGTGACACCACAGTGGGTAGCATCATGGTAAGAATGCCGGTGAGAGAGAAGCATCACATAGCAAGACAGGAAGAGAGAGAGAGAGAAAGAAAGAGAGAGAGACAGAGACTCAGGCTCCCTCTTTTGTAACAGCTCCCTCTTGGAGGAATCGACCAAGGCAGAGTGCCAAGTGGATTAGTGCTCTATGCCCTGGGCGTGGGTGAGGCCAGCAGGTCTACACGTATCTGTTATCCCCGGTGAGGAATGTCTTAGACTGAATCCCATTCTAAAGCTTTGAGTCAACGGAGATCGAAAGCAGTGGGCTAGTTCACACGTTGACCTTGCATCAGAGTATTTCGAGAGAAGTAACTGGAAGATCAGAATCGGCAAACGTGGGTTTTAGCTGTGGCTCCAATGCTTCCTAAGAGCACTGCCTTAAGAAACGTGCCTAACTCGCTAAGTGTCCCACTCCTATTTATCAGCGAAGGACATGGTACCTGCCCGACAAAGTTCATGAGATTGTTTTGAGAAGCAAATAAGCTTATAAACATGAAGAGGCTTTGACAATGCGATAGCTCTTTAAAAAGCAAAGGACTCTCATTATTAGTAGACTGTCAAACACTAGCAGCGTGTTCCCCGGAGTAAAGGTGCTTACCGCAGGTAGCCAAATGTGTACAAGCCGCAATACAGAATTCAAAACACCCAGCCTCTTTTTCCATAATGATATCAGGACTTCTTTTGTTATCAGAACAAAGGCTCGTTCAAAGCCAGAGCAATCAGAAAGCAGGTTGGCTGGCTTTTCGCAGGCCTCTGTAAACATTTTGTAAACATCTACCTCTCTGGATTTCCCTCTGTCTCCAGCTGCGGCTCTCCAGCCCAGCTGTTGATGGGGAAGCGATGGGCCTGCCATTCGCTGAAGCTCATTTGCTAGACTGGTGAGGTTCAAATGGTGATTCGGCTTAGTAGGCCTCCCTAGCCCTTGTTATTTTGAACTGAGTAGACCTAATTCCCTAAATCCTAGGTGGCATAGGCAGAGACTGCATTGTAATGCTTACTGAATAATGGGTTAGTTTGTTAATCATCTCCTTAATGAGTGGGAGTAGAGTCTCCCTACCTCCGTCTCTTACAGTATGCAGCATTGCAATTTTGCATGCTGGGTAGACTCAACATCTGCTTGTTGAGTGAATAAATTCACTTGTTCACTAGGGCTACTTTGTTCTACTTTAATAACTAAGATGTGTGTGTATGTGTGTGTGTGTGTGTGAGAGAGAGAGAGAGAGAGAGAGAGAGAGAGAAAGAGAGATAGAGAGAGAAAGTACAAATTACACGTGTTACCTCTATGTTTCAAGTCCCTCTTTAGTAGCCCAAAAATCGTGATCATCTTATCCACATCTCAGCAAACAGGTGGTGTGCTCTTGAGAGGATTCCAGAAGTCAGTACCTTGAAAGTGCTAAGGCCAGCATCTTCCACCATGGCCCATGGTCCCTAAAAGTCTGGGCATGTCAAACGGTATCCTTGGGGCAGGCATGGTGGCAGGGTAGGTTAAAGCTGTGGTTCATCACGCCGGCATCCCATATGAGCACTGGATCAAGTCCTAGCTGCTCTGTTTCTGAGTCCACTTCCTGCTAATGCACATAGGAAAACAGCAGAAGATAGCCCAATTGATGGGGCTGGTGCCATGGCTCACTTGGTTAATCCTCCGCCTGCGGCAACAGCATCCCATATGGGCACTGGGTTCTAGTCCTGGTTGTTCCTCTTCCAGTCCAGCTCTCTGCTGTGGCCCAGGAAGGCAGTGGAGGATGGCCGAGTACTTGGGCCCCTCTACCCGCATGGGAGACCAGGAAGAAGCACCTGGCTCCTGGCTTCGGATCGGTGCAGTGCCGGCCTTGGCTGCCATTTGGGAAGTAAACTAATGGAAGGAAGATCTTTCTTCCTGTCTCACTCTCTCTCACTGTCTATAACTCTACCTGTCAAATAAATTAAAAAAAAGAGAGAGAGAGAGAAAAAGATAGCCCAATGACTTAGACCCCTGCCACCCATGTGGGAGGCCTGGATGGAGTTCCTGGCTCCTGGCTTCTGCCTGACCCAGCCTCAGCCATTTGGGGAGTGAATCAGTAGATGTAAGATCTCTCTCTCTCCCTCTCCCTCACTCTATCACTTGGCCTTAATAAACCTTCTTAATGATAATCTTCTGGAGAAGACAAGCTATCAAATCAAGAAAAAAACACCAAATTGATTGACAGGATTTATATCCTATTAAAAGCGAACAAAGTACTGTTCAACAGAAGCTCCAGAAATCCAGATGGCGACCAGTCAACTCTGTTGAGACTTTGAATCTTACAGGAACCACAGGAAAGGGAGGGAGGGCTGGGGAGGGTGCGGTTTTAGCAAACGGATTTACTGAGGGTTGGGGTATGCTGGGTACTTTGCTTAGCACCATAAGAACATGGAAAATTCCACTTGTAGGTATAGCAGCCATGAGAGCTAGGATTATTCATCCCCCTCTCCTCACCAGTAAACCAAGAAGCAAAGAACTGATATGAAGTTCAAGGGCCCCTGGCTACAAAGCAACCTGCTTAGGATGTAAACCCAGGCCTGTGTGATTCCGAAGCCTTCCATGTCATCAGCTCACAGCTACATGGAGATAGTTGTTATTCAAAAGACCCCATGGGAGAGGCAGAAGAAGAAAGCTGCTATGTTGCCTTGAATCGAAAATCCCATTCTGACTTTCCCAACTCCGCCCAAGTCACCTGCCGTAAATAAAATATCTCAGCTATAGACTTGACCCGAGCACAAATTAGCTTCTGCTTTTAAAAGTTGCTGATTAAATATTCTTGGGAGGATGGAGGGGGGTAAGCAAATGTTGTCACATCCATTGTATGTGTAGTCTGGACACTCCTAGGGGTTTATCCACCACTCTGCATCGGCTCCTACGGCAATATTCTCAGATTTAAAAATAAATGACGTTGATTTAGCATTTGAGTCTTTTTTATATATCCGAATTTATCTCAACAGAACTTTTAAAGATGTAAAGCCTACAGTTTATGTAGCCTTAGGTTTCTGAGCGCTGAATCAAACTGAATAATAAAGTAAAAGCAGAATACTAAAATGATCAAATAGTGCGAGATGGAGTCAAGACTGATTTGGAAGCACCTTTTATAATTACGAGGCTGGAAGCCGTCTCTGCAGAATTGGCAGAACTGAATCATGAAATGAATTAAGACCATGCCAAATTATTAATACTTCTCATATGCCATAAAAAAAAATTGCCTCCATGCCTCTCTGGCAACTGGAGTAAAATGTCTCAAAGAGCAAGGAGGGCCCATTGAGGGGAATTAATAAATGGAAATATTGCTTATTGTTCTTTAATATCCACTCGCCTGATCCTTTGAACATTGACGCACCTTTATTCAGCTCAAAGAACTTGCAAGTGCCTTATCCTTTTGCATCTGTGTTACTCTATGAGATCTCTGAACCGGGTCTCAAGGCGCAGCTCCCGCTTATACCTCGGGTTCTGACACGGCTAGCTGTGTATCCGCACCTGCAGACAAGCTCCTTAACTGATCCCGGCTTGCACCTGCACCTGCTGAGCTGACAGCCTGCAGCTATAGCAAAGCTTACAGGCTGACATCCTCTGGGGCTCTCAAGTGGCCAATGACTGAGCAAGGGAGCAGTGTGGGGCTCCAGCCAGGGCAGCCACCAGCCAAGAAAGGAGCAAGGCAGTGGTGTTCAGAGCAGCCCATTTCCACCCATGCAGGACCCCTGGAGTGGACAATCTGTGTTCTGGAACTTTCCATTGGGGGCAGCTTCCCCTGCCTGCCCCAGTCTCATTTTTTCTTTCTCTTCTAGGGTTCTGGTGCCTATCTGATGATTCAACTCACCTTACCTAGGCTGACTGTCCTGAGACAATGTAGATGCTGTTCTTAGCCCGACTCTGGCCTAAGCTCAACAAACATTCGCGATTGCTCATTTGCATTCTTGCCCCGGCTTGGCACTTGAAAGAACAGAGGCAGTGCTGTGCAACAATGAACCAACTCAAATACGTTTGCTCATCCCAGTGGAGACCTAACAGCCGCGTTATTGGACCTGCAGTGTCGGTCACTGCCAGGAAACCGCATCTGGGTCAGTCTCAAGGGTATGAGGCCATAATGAAGGCCCTTGTACCTCTAAAGAAAGAGGTTTGCACTCTTTCTTGTGTTTGCACGAGGGGCTCTGGCCCCTCTGAGAGTGGTTCTTCACATCAACTGTTCTCTGGTCCCCAAAGAGGCAGAAGGTCAGGTCCTGTCCTCAGAGGCTTAGACTACATGATAACAGCCTTCTTGCTACATCTCCACCGCCTGGCTCTGTCTTTCTACAGCTCTGTCTCCACCCGCTGTCTCCATTGTGTGGGTGTACAGGTGACCTCCGAATGATGCTCAGGGCCCAGCAGACTGTACAAACAACTCGCAACGCAAAGCATTGTTTCCCCTTCCAGGTGTCTTTACCGTTCTGTGTGCTCTGCCAACTGGAGCATTTTTTGTTTTAATGAGAGGCTTTTTTGGGCTTTTATTTTTACTTATTTGAAGAGCATGGACAGAGAGACAGCCAGGGATCTTCCATCTGCCAGTTCCCACTCCAACGGGCTGCAACAACGCCGGGGCTGGGCCTGGCTTGATCTAGGAGCTGGGAACCGCATCCAGGTTTTTCACATGGCTCGCAGGAACCCAAGTCCTTGAGCCCTCGCTTTTTGCGGGTTAGGGAGTAGAGCCGGGATTAAAACCCAGGCACTCTGCTATGGAATGTGGGAATGTGGGCATCTCAAGCAGCGCGGTGTCTTTTTTTTTTTTTTTTTTTACCGGCAGAGTTAGACAGTGAGAGAGAGAGAGAGAAAGAAAGGTCTTCCTTCCATTGGTTCACCCCCAAAATGGCTGCTACGGCCAGCGCGCTGTGCTGATCCAAAGCCAGGAGCCAGGTGCTTCCTCCTGGTCTCCCATGCAGGTGCAGGGCCCAAGCACTTGGGCCGTCCTCCTCTGCACTCCCGGGCCACAGCAGAGAGCTGGCCTGGAAGAGGAGCAACCGGGACAGAATCCAGCGCCCCAACCGGGACTAGAACCTGGGGTGCCGGCGCCACAGATGGGGGATTAGCCAAGTGAGCTGTGGTGCCGGCCCCAGGCAGTGTCTTAACCACTGCTTTAGACAGTCGCCCCTAGGATGAGATAACAATTGCTCAATGAATACAGGACATGGGCAGTATTCTATACTCCCCCTTCCCTTTCCATTTATTAAGTGTTTCACAGGGGTGAGGACCTTTGGGAAACTTTATTTAAAAGCCTTGTCCTATTTGCCCATGCCCAGAGATCTTGACACTGCATGCAGAAACTGAGAACAGAGGGGTGCAGTCACTTGTCCAAGGCCACACAGCTGCTAAGTGTCTGAGTCATTTGGGGAGTATAGCTGCCAGCAACAGGAGACAACACTAAGCAGAAAGGGGGTTTATTTAAAAGATCCTGAGAGGGGAAAGGGATTAAACATGGAGGGAGCTGGAGGGGCAGGCATTGGAGTGCACAAGGTTAAGCTACTGATTGGAATGCGCACATCCCATATCAGAGTGCCAGTTCAAGTCCCAGTTACTCTGCTTCTGATCCAGTTTCAAGCTAAATACACACCCTGAGAGACAGTGGATGAGGTTCCAAATGCTTAGATTCCTGGATGTAACTCCTAGCTCCTCCTAGCTGTCCCAGCTCCTACTGTTACTGGCATTTAGAGAGTGGCTGGATAATCTCTCTCTCTCTCTCTCTCTCTCTCTCTCTCTCTCTCTGTCCTTTTCTGTCTGTCATTCTGTTTTTCAGATAAATCAATCAACCTTATTTTTAAATATTGGGGTGAAAGGTGCGGGGAGATTTAAAGACTCACTAAGAGGACCCAAGAACCAGTCTTGAATCTCAACAGCCAAGAAAAATGCCCCACGCTTCACTCAGAATTCCTTCCCTTGCGTCTTGTGTGCCCCTAACCCAAGTCCAAGGTCGGTACCAACCTCAGCCTGGAAACACAAGCGGCCAGCCTTGGCCAGCCTTGCCAGGGGAGGCAGCGCTTGCACGTCACCAACCCCTGACCATCAGGAGTCTTCTGAAATGCAGACAAATGTCCCTTCTAAGATGTCCACAGACCCTCTGAATATAATGCGGCTGTACAGCAAAGGGCAACTGAGCAAGCAGACAAAATTAAAGCTGCCAATCAGCTGACCTTGAACTAGGAAGCTTATCCTGGCTTATCCAACTGGGCTCAGTATAAACAGCAAGGGTTCTCATAAACAAACAAGCAATGCAGAAGAGTCCAGGCCCCAGTGATGGGACATGAAACAGACTCAACAGGCCATGGCTAGCATTAAACGGAGAGGGGGTACTATGGTGTAGCGGGTAAAGCCGTTGCCTGCAATGCTGGCAACCCATATGGATGCCAGTTCGAGTCTCAGCTGCTCCACTTCTGATCCAGCTCCCTGCTAATGCACTTGGGAAAAGCAGTGGGAGATGTCCCAAGTGCTTGAGTCCCTGCACCCACATGGGAAACTCGGAAGAAGCTCCTGGATCCTGGCTTCAGCCTGGTCCAGCCCTGGCCATTGTGGCCATTTGGGGAGTGAACCAGTGAAAGGAAGATTCTCTCTCTCTCTCTGCAACTCTGCCTTGCAAATCAACAAATAAATTTTAAAAACAAGAGAGGAAGTGGAAGAGGAAGGGGGGAGGGAGAAGGGGCCATGAGCCAGGGAGTATGAATGGCCTCTTGAAGCTGGACAGGACAAGGACACAAATCCTCCCCTCATGTCTCAGGAAGGGACACAGTCCTGCAGTAGCCTTGATTTTATCCCAAGGAGACCTGGCTTCAACTCCGGGCCTGCAGAATTGTCTAAGGCACTAAAGTTTGTAGCAATTTCTTACAACTGTAGCAGGCACCAGATACAGGAGATCAGAGGCTTGGTAGCCCAGAACAACGTCTACGTGAGTGCAAAGTCAGGGTTCAAAATCAGGTCTGGGGGCCGCCACCTGCAGTGCCAGCATCCCATATGGACGCCGGCTCGAGTCCCGGCTGTTCCACTTCCGGTCCAGCTCTCTGTTATGGCCTGGGAAAGGAGTGGAAGGTGGCCTAAGTCCTTGGGCCCCTGCACCCGCATGGGAGACCTGGAAAAAGCTCCTGGCTCCTGGCTTCGGATCGGCGCAGCTCCAGCCGTTGTGGCCATCTGGGGAGTGAACCAGTGGATGGAAGACCTCTCTCTCTCTCTCTCTCTCTCTCTCTCTCTGTGTGTGTGTCTATACCTCTTCTATAATTCTGTATTTCAAATAAGTAAATAAATGCAGGCTGGTGCCTGGAGGAGAGAATGAGCTGAGTTGGAGTGAAGCAGCTGCCAGTCTGTGTGTTGGCTCTAAACTATCGTGTAATCCTGCAGGTGAGGGGTGAGGTTTCGAAGATCTATAAAA